>NC_043969.1:13495770-13803428 GCF_902148855.1 Sphaeramia orbicularis | reverse complement strand
CCATCCATCCATGCGTCCATCCATCCATCCATCCATGTGTCCATCCATCCACCCATCCATCTGTCCGTCCATCCATGCATCCATCCATCTGCCCATCCATCCATCCCATCCATCCGTCTGTCCGTCCATCCATCCATCCATCCATCCATCTGCCCATCCATCCATCCATCCGCCCATCCATCCATACCATCCGCCCATCCATCACCGTCTGTCTGTCATCCATCCATATCATCCATCCATGCGTCCATCCATGTGTCCATCCATCCACCCATCCATCTGTCCGTCCATCGTCCATCCATGCATCCATCCATCTGCCCATCCATCCATCCATCTGTCTGTCCGTCCATCCATCCATCTGCCCATCCATCCATCCATCCATCCATCCGCCCATCCATCCATCCGTCTGTCCGTCCATCCATCCATCCATCCATCCATCCATCTGCCTATCCATCCATCCATCCGCCCATCCATCCATCCGTCTGTCCGTCCATCCATCCATCCATCCATCCATCCATCCGTCTGTCTGTGCATCTGTCCGTCCATCCATCCATCCGTCCATCCATCCATCCATCCGTCCGTCCATGCATCCATCCATCCATCCATCCATCCATGTGTCCATCCATCCGCCCATCCATCCGTCCGTCCATCCATCCGTCTGTCTGTCCATCCATCCATCCATCCATCCATCCATCCGCCCATCCATCCATCCATCCATCCATCCATCCATCCAATCCATCCATCCATCCATCATCCTCTCACCTGGGTAGATATGGTCAAGTATGATAATAATAATGATCTAAATTTGCATAAAAATATAGTTTTTGTGAATATAAAATCCATCTTTCTTGCACAACCTCTAACTTTATCACACTCCACTGAACTTCATCTACAGTGCCTAAGTCCTGCAGAAAACTAGTGAAAACCTGGAAATAAGATGAAGACCCTTTTAGATTGTTAAACATCACCATCAACATGTGCTGTGATGCAACAGAAATCTAAAATAGTTATCTGTTAGTTATTGTTACGAGGGCTGTTCAATAAGTTCATGGCCTCACCCAGAACAGAACAACACAGACTGATAATTTATATTTAATTTTTCAACATAATCTCCATTTACAGCAATGCACTTGGTCCATCGATATTCAAGCATCACTATCCCATCACGAAAGAATGTAACATCCTGTATTATAACAACCAGTATTTCTGGGTGAGGCCATGAACTTATTGAACAGCCCTCGTATGGTCATTGTTATGTTTAGTGGATGTGTATTGCTTTGCATTACTGTCTTATTGGTCCTGTCAGGTACTGTCTCTGTCCCTTTCCTGCTGCAGGCAGGTAACTGAACCAATTTAGAACACCCACATCAACACCAGATTATCAGCCGACCTTTACCTGTGCCTGTGGGTAGAGCAGCATGTCTGAATACAGAGATCATCTTAGTGGTTTACTCCTTTAACAAGAGGATGGTTTGACTTTTGGCACATAGTAGGTATTTTCTTTTGTTTGTAGATCATCAGATGAATTCTAGGACTCTGAGTTTGAGTTGATTATTCTTACCAATTCATTACCACTACAATGGTTCTAAGTGATAAATAGGCTATATTTACATTTACTTCAGTTTCCTTTAGTTCTTTTTTTCCTGGAATCATGTTTTTGTTACTTCCTTCATTCTCTTGACTCACCAGAACAATACAGTAAATAATCCCAATCAATTATTATATGAAAAATAATACATTGTATATACTGTTAATTGAAAAAAGGACATCACAATAAGAGATAAGATTATTTTTACGATTATTTGTCATACATAGAACAATTGCACAGTGAAATATATCTTTTCTTTTTTTTTTTTACCAGCAGCCAATGATAGCCAATAGATTATACACACTAGAGGAAAAAAAAAAAAAAAAATATACATATGTATACATATATATATATATATATATATATATATATATATATATATATATATATATAAATCTAAATATAAATGTATATTTAAAATAAATAAATAAAGGAAATTTAGGATTTGTAGCTCTTAATTTCACTTTTAATTTTGTTGTACATTTGTATAATAACAATAAAGGCATTCTACTCTATTTTAGAATAGAATAGAATGCTCTTTATTGTCATTATACATTGTACAACGAAATTGGGGGAGCTTCTTCATATCAGTGCACAATATTAAAAGAGACAAAGTAGAAATAGTGCAATTGAAAAAAAAAAAAAATACAATAAGATAAAAGTGCAAAATGCTCTATATACAAATGTACAGTAAGGCGTCTGAGGTATAGGTATAAGAAATGTAAAGAATAAGGGTGTGAATATGAGGAGTGAGGAGTTATTGCATTATTCTATTCTATTCTTGTATATAGATATATTTGCAGTATTACACCTGTGTCAATAAGGTACATGGCAATTAGGTAATGGATGCCTTGAGGGTAAGATTCTATTCTATTCTATTCTATTCTTCTATATTCTATTCTATTCTATTCTATTCTATTCTATGTAGTTCTCTTTACTCACCACAGGGGGGCGTCAGTGTCTCTCTCTTCGTCTCCATTGGCGTCATTGGTCTCACGGCAACAGCCGGGCTCGAGCTCATTTCAATCATCCGCTCCCGGTGCGCCGTTAAGCCACGTGCACACACAGACCTGCAAACGGAAGCCCGGTGAATTATGGTTAGAAAATAAATCCCACTGAATCCTCATGAAGCCCAGATTCTATGTACATTCATGCAGACTGTTGTGGTCCTAGACTGTATTTATTTATCTAGAATGTGCATCAATGAATGAAGGGTTTTGCACATTCCAGAGAATCAGACTGGGGCTTCAGTGCTGGTGATGAAGACCTAAATATATATATAATATATATATATATATTATATATATATATATATATATATATATATATATATATATATATACACACAAAAAATATGTAGAATGGAAAAAGAAATGAAAAGAAAGCAGAGGGCTGTGGATTTTAGTAAATAAATATGTAGACAATCCCATAAGTTGGGTTCATTCTTCCTTATCAATTTTTTAATTCTTTATTTTTATTTGTTTAATTAAAAGACAATGCAACACATATGAGCCAGTTCTTTGTAATGGCATTTTTGGAAGCAATTATAAGAATTTTAATGAGGTATTTGTTTTCTTTCTCCAATACATCTCCAGGTAGCAGTACCAGCAAAAACTTGGTCTCCTTAAGAACTGTTTTATCATATTTTACACATCAACATGAAACATTTACAACTGAGGCCACTGACCTCATGACCTTTTTCCGCCTATGGCACACAGAGGTTCATATTCTAGGCTGTAAATGTGCTGTTTTTCCATGTACCCTTTATTACATACATACACATATGCATACACAAACCGTATATGATTGTATATTTGATTTTTCTATTGTTTTACTATTATTATATTTGAGATGCCAATTTTTTTTTTTTTTTTTTTTATTTACACCTGTTTTTTGCACAGTCGGGGCCTGTCACAGTTTCCATTTCACTGTCATTGTCTGTTAATGTCAGGTGATAAATAAAGATTCTATTCTATTCTATTCTATTCTATTCTATTCTATTCTATTCTATTCTATTCTATTCTCACGTAAATAAATAAAACCTCTATATCTCAGATCAGATTTGTTTATACAGTCAACAATCCAATAAAGTGTTTTTCGACAAGAAGAACCAGTCAACTCACGATCACAATATTAGAATTAAAAAAAAAAAAAAGCTATGAACTTTGAGAGAACTGTGATGATAAATGTGCAGTGTCTGCAACTAAAAAATAAAGAAATAAAAATACAACATCATAGAACAACAAGACCAATAATAATGATATAATAATAATAATAATAATAATTGACTGATTGATTGATGTATTTATTTTGAACATGAATGTCAAACAGAAGAAATAAATAAACAAAACACTTAAACATAAGACATATAATAAATATTCGAAAAGGAGTGAGAAGAAATACAACTTATAAACTCCCACCCCTTCTCCTTATATAATCAATAACAATAATAACCTTCCTAGTCTAATCATATCTATGCACTATGCCATAAAATGACTGATACTTGCTAGTAAATAATTAGGTTTCTGGCTTTATATTATTATGAACAAATATAATATGATTTACATGATCACATAACACAATAACACATATATGTACATACATATTCATATACAGATCTATACACACACATATACACCTACATATATACATACACACCTATACATACATATACACACACTTACCACATACTTGTACATCTTTAAATCACCCAGTGATCCCCAAGCCCTCCCTCATCCCTGTACCTCTGAAAAATTGTGTCTTTGTACCTCTTTTTAAATTCTTTCATGCTTGGACATTGCTTTAACTCTATAAATAATAATAATAATAATAATAATAATAATAATAATAATAATAATAATAATAATAATAATAATAATAATAGAGGGTATGCACATGACGTCACCGCTAGCGGAAGTCACTGCGGTTGCGTCCACTGAGTGGCAGAAAGAGGGAGATGAGTAGCGGCTTTGGCTTGAATACTGCGAAAACTTTAGAACAATCGAAAAAATGGGGAAGAGCTGTTGTGCCATTGATTGCACAAATAGGTTTAAAAAGCACTCAGAGCTGTCGTTTTAGCAGCGACCTAAAGCCAAAGACAGAAGAAGCAGATGGATCGCTGCAATTTGTAGAAATAACTGGAATCCAGACAACGAAACCTGGATTTGTGGTTGCCATTTTGTGTCAGGTAACATTACTTTATGCTGTATTCTTGCGTAAAAACATAAATTAATATTGTTTTGGCTAATGTTACTTCTTAGTAAAGCTCTTAATGTTAGCATCTGTCATTTAGTTCTATATTCATAACTGAAACGTTTTTGTCTTCAGTTGTGTGATTCTGAACCTTGTGCTCTACATGATTTATAAACTATCTTAAACTGAGGCTAACCTAGTTTTCCAAATAAGGGGGTACTCTAGCACAAAGCTGTTGTAGCTGTGTTGTATCAAGTATTTGATGTTAACTCTACTTAAATCTCCACAGTACCAGTAGATCATCCACTCACTTGGGTCAATACTATGGGTTCAACTCCAGTAACTCAGTAGTGAACTGTGAGCACTACTGCTGGGCCTTTACCTTGGCAATCACCGCCAAGAAAATACGTCTGCATTGAGATAAACCTCAAAAACAATAGTATGTTGAATTGAAAGCACTCACCAGCTGTAATCCTCTAATTAACGATGACGAGGATGTCAACAACTCTTTGGCTTTTGTATGCTTTCAGGCTTTGTATTGTGTATTTTCCCGGTGTCAGCATTCCGGCCACATATCAATGTTCGTAGACCACTTGTTGTTTGGTAGCTTGTATGGATCCATGTCCAGTCCAATTGTCTTTAATTTCATGTTATATTCCGCATTTTTCCCAGTCTCGCTGTAGTTACCAATATGCTCCGCCATGTTGAGCCACTTTGTTTTTGCCACTCAGTCTGACTTAGAGGGGCGTGGCCTAGGGGGGAAGTGACGTATGTGCATTACCTCTATAAGCCTAGATGATATGATAAACAACGTGCTCCTATTCGCACAAATTCACATAGAGCCATTCATAATTTTTTTTTAAAATTTATTTCGAATATTAAAAAAAAAAAAAAACAAAGGAAAAAAAGGAAAAAAAATGAATAAATACATAAAAAAAAACAAATAAAATTAAATTTAAAAAAAATCGAAAAGGAGCAGTATGAAGTACAACAACTTACATAAACCTATATGAATGCACAGTATTTCCAGGTGCATTTAAGAACCCGTTAATCTGTCGGTTTTTATTTTGAAAAGCCCGCTACGGAAGCCGGGTTGTCCTTAATACCGTGTGACTTTCTGCCAGGTCCGCTCAGCTGCAGCAGAACAAACCAGAAACCATGGAGCGCAACAAGACTCGTTGGAGAGACTCACCAAGCGGACGGGAAAAGTGACAGTTTCTGATCTGTTTGCAAGTCACTTCTAGCGACACAGAGGACATATTAGGGATCCAACAGGTGGACACTGGCTTTTTCCACGCGTGCGTAAATTGATTTGGAAAGGTCTAGGAAAGAAATAATCTTGGAGTGACCGGCAGCTAGGAGGAGAAGGACCGACTTAAAGCGCCCGGAGGACAGACGAGTGCCTGGTGTATATAAATGCTCTCGCTGTTTTTTTTTTCTTTCTTTCTTTTTTTTCTTTTTTGTGTCAGTTGTGAACATTTAACGCTGTTTTTGGAAAATATCGCTGGTATGCGCTGCGCAACATCTGTGACTGTTTTTATGTCTCCATGCCAGTGCGAGAAACAGTCACTTTTGCAGAAGTGAAGTGTGAGCGGAGCTGAGATTCTGTAAAAGAAAGAGGCAAGTGGGTGAAAACTGCGAACGAGCACTGAGGAAGAACAGTTAAGAACCATGGTGAAGTTTCACAACTCGGACCTATGGATAGCCTGGATGGTCATTTTCTGCATGGAGGGTAAGTTGACACACTGTAAATAACTTGTGTGGGTCATCCAAACTACAGAAAGAGCGCATAATAATAAAATAATAAATAATAATAATAATAATAATAATAATAATTTGTAGGTGTGTTTGAAGAGATCACATATTTCGAATCACGTGGACAAATCAGTATTACAGTACATCTGCACTAGAATTGAAAAAACAGATGTATAAGGAATTAAATTGTGCCACGGGCTCAACCTCTCCAAGAGCGCATGCCACAGCCATTTGATCCACCTCCTTAATACAGTATGTTTAGATCAGGTTGATAAATCCCCCAGCATTTCTTCAAAAAGAAAAAAAAAAAAAAAAAACCTGTGATTTAGGATGACTTTTCCTCAGTGGTCGCCATGACATCCTTCCCCTAAAAAGAACCCGTGATTGTCTCATGTCTCATCCTGTGCGTAAAAACCCGGTATTCCTTTTTTTACGCGTCTTACACAAGAACTATATACTTAGAATCCCCCACCACCAAACGGCGCGACTACCGATACACTTTAAAACATGGCACAGTAGTGGGAGAGTCTGTGTTTTGAAATAGAAACGGAGCAGACGGTAGAGGGTTGCGCTGGTAATCCGCCCGATTAACGAGGAGCATGGTGACCAGGCATCATAGGACAGCAGGCAACCCCAAAGGAAAACTGCTATACGTTCCTATAATTCTCCTGCAGGGAATTATACAGCGTGCGTATGTTTGCATGGTTTTCCCGACGTAGTTTTGATGACCTTAAATTACTCCTCAGTCCAGTAGCGTCCTTATTATGATGGCAATAATCCGGTTATCAAACTACTATTTGGGTTCATTCAGACGGTTAGTCATGTGGGTTTGTTATGATTTATAGTCTCATGTAAAACCCAAGCCTTTTTTTTTTTTTATTAAGGGTGAGTTTGAAAGTTTACAGTAAATAAGCCTTTAAATCTTTTAGGAGTGGTTTTCAAGTTAAAAAGAACTGGGAACATCAACAGGACTACTTGGTAAATGACATTTATTAATAGATATAGCCTCCTGATACCCAGCAATGTATTTTTGTCGTCTGTAGGGGACAAGAGTTTCACAGCTTTATTGAGAAAAAAAAACAAAAACAAAAAACAAAATAAGACGCTGTCCACTGCAAAGGACATTCCTAAAAATTTTTAAAAATGCATCTAAAAGATTTTTTGCATAGCGCTGTTTCCAATAATGGTAATTATTTAATAAAAAAAAAAAAAAAAAAAAAAAGCAAAACCTGTACTTTCCTGGGTGTCAGGCACCCTGAAGTACCTGAAGTACCCCCCCACACACACACAAACACACACATAAATAATATAGATATAGAGATATAGATACACACTGTCAAAATACCGTAAACTAAAAAAAAAAAAAAAAAAAATCCTGTTGTTTTTACGGAACCCCCCCCCCCCAAAAAAAAAAACTAGCAGCTGTGGTTTCCAGAACAATACTGTAAAAAACACATCCAAATGTAAACATGTTTACAGAGTAACATGTAGATTTAACATTTTAAACATGTAGATTTAACACTGGATTTAAATGGTAAATGGACTGCACTTATTTAGCACATTTTCTACACCTTCATGGTATCCAAAGCTCTTTCCAAAGCCACCAGGTCCAAGTGGGAGCAATTTAAGGTTCAGTGTCTTCCGTGTAAACTTTGACATATGGACAGTCAGAACCAGAATTGGAACCACCAACCCTTTGGTTATTGGACGAGCTGCTCTACTAACTCTACCAACCCATTTATTTACAAGTTTAAAATGTTATATTGTTACATGTTTACTTTTTTATAACTTTTTTATTAAAAAAAAAAAAAAAAAAAAAAAAAAAAAGCAAATAGGCCGTTATTTCAACATTATGGTCTTGCAATTTAAACGCCACCACATTGTATTTCAATTTACAGTTTTATTTTCTAAAAACAATACAAACACATCATTTCTACATACAAATCTGGTTTTGTTCACATACTCTTCCTGTAAAACTACAGCTATATTTGATTTAATCATTAACACAAAAATCTTTTCAAATAAACAACTTTGCATTGTATTGTCACTTACAGTTTTTTTATGTTGCAATTTTACAACTTTTTGGTGTTAATTCTACAGTCATTTTTTACAGTGCAAAGGACATTCCCAAAAATTTTTACAAATGCATCTGGAAGATTTTTTGCATAGCGCTGTTTCCAATAAAGGCAATTATTTAATGTTAAAAAAAAAAGCCAAAACCTGTACTTTCCTGGGTGTCAGGAGGATATGCACATCTGAAGTAGACACACACACACACACACACACACACACGCACCACACACACACATATATATACTGTCAAAATACTGTATAATAAAGTATGAAAAATAACTCCCTCTGAAATACCCTTCAGCTTTCTTTCAGATAATGTAGATGTCTTTCTTATTTGGAGAAAAATAGCAGAGCACAGCAGAAAAATGTGAGAATACCAGCCAATTCCCCTCAGAACCCGATGTCAGGAAACAAAAGCGTTTCCTCTGAACCATGCACACACACACACACACCAACACACACAACACACCACACACACACACACACCTACACACAGACACACACACCATACACACAGCCTGACATGTCAATTTGGACAGAACACATTGTGTGAGATTGAATTTAGTCTCAATTGACCAGTCCTGATTGTCCAGGTGTTTCACTCTGCTGCTCACTTATTTAGCCTGTAATAGTGAGTGAGCTGTACTCAGGGTTAGACAACCACATCAGCCCACTCTGTTTTTTTTTCTCTTTAAGTGGTTCAAAATGAAAACAGTTTATTGTGGTTCCCAGTATTTTTCCTCTCCGGTAGACTAGTATCTTTGTGTTTACACAGTTCTGAGGAGCCTTAGGCATTGCAGGGACTCAAGCTTTAAGTTTATCCGTGACGTTAGGACAAAATGTCTGCGTGACATCTGCAGTTTCATTATCAAGTGAACTTGCTCAGACAGAAGCTGTATTCACTTGGTTTTTTTTCCCCTCTTGTCTTGTGTCTTGGTGGGGAGCTGCCAGTGCTTCTATAAATAAATTCTGATGCAGCAAAGACAGTATTGATTGTGGTGGCTTGTTTTGGCTGTGTACGCTGGCCTCGAATTGATATGTAGCCTACATGTCAGATGTTGTCGCTAGATTGACTCGATCAGTTTGGTTTGTTTGTGAACAACAGATTTGACAGATGTTTCTATTTATTACATACTAAAGCATCTGCTGGTGAACCTTTTAAAGGGTTATATGCAGTATTGTTACCAAACTCTCAACTGCAGGGGGAAGTTGTGTACCTGAACATACTTCAGATGACCAAAACCACCAGTGAATCAATGCTATGTATCCACAGACTGTGTCACACTGAGTAAAGTATAAAGATCATTGTTATTATGGTACCATCAAGTTTTCTACTTCGAAAAGAAACTCATAGCTGGTCATTCTAACAGTCGGTCAAAATAACACTAGTTGCTTTTCCATTGACCCTCAAATTGTGCAAATTAACTTGGCAAGGCAAGGCAGATTTATTTGTATAGCACAATTCATACACAGGGCAATTCACAGTGCTTTACAAAAATGGAAAAGAGACAGATTTAAAACACACAATTATAATTAAAACGTAATCAATAAAACATAATAATCAATTAAAACAAAGTAAAAGAGAAGAGTGCAGATAGAACCCTTTCAGTTGTTCTATGCACAGTTGAAGAGAGCCGTTTTCAGCCTGGACTTAAACATTGTCACAGTAGAGGTCTGTCTCACATCACCAGGAAGGCTGTTCCAGAGTTTAGCTGCATAGAACTGAAACGCAGCTTCACCCTGTTTAGTCCTGACTCTGGGCACCAGCAAAAGACCAGTCCCTGAGGTTCTCAGGGTCCGAGATGGTTCAAATGGGACCAACATGTCACAGATGTACTTCGGTGCTAGACCATGGAGAGACTTATAAACGAGCAGAGCTGTTTGAAAGTCTATTCTCTGAGTGACAAGAAGCCAGTGCAGAGACCTGAGCACAGAACTAATATGGTCGTACTTCCTGGTTCTAGTTAGGACTCGAGCAGCAGCGTTCTGGATGTACTGCAGCTGTCTTACAGCTCGTTTAGAGAGTCCAGTGAGAAGGCCGTTACAGTAGTTTAACCTGCTAGAGATAAATGCGTGGATAAGTCTGTCTAAGTCTGCTTTAGACAAACCTTTGATTTCTGGCAATGTGTTTGAGATGGTAAAAGGCTGATGATGTAATTGATTTAATGTGGCTGTTAAAGTTTAGGTCTGAGTCCATTATTACCCCTAGATTTCTAAGCTGGTTTTTAGCTTTTATAGTAACAGATTCCAGATGGCTGATGACACTTTCTCTGGGTTTTTGTGGGTCAAAGACAATGATTTCAGTCTTGTCTGAATTTAGCTGGAGTCCACAGGCCCATGTTCACCTGCTGTCAGCGAGATGTAAATCTGAGTGTCGTCTGCATAGTTGTGGTAGGACACGTTATTACTGTGTATTAACTGGCCCAGGGGCAACATGTAAAGATTGAACAAGAGGGGTCCTGGATGGACCCCTGGGGGACCCCACAGGTCACTGCCATTTGGTCTGACACACAGTTTACGATTTGTACTTGTACATCAAAATCTACCTAATGGAAAAACTACAATTTCATTTTTTTTGTTGTTGTTTTTTACCCGCCACCACCCCCCTCTTCGGAGGACAACTTTATTTTTAATTAAAAACCAAAAATTAATTAAAATGAAAAATTGAAAAATGACAATTTCGCTTGTTTTTCGATTAAAAGTTTTTGCACTGGCAAGAGGTGGTTTTTTTTGGGCATAGCATAAATAGTATGTAAAACTGTAATAGATGCAACTAGAGTCATGTAAACAACAACAAAACAAAACAAAACAAAAACTGATGCTGACAGATGTTACAACAAGTGAAGAAGAAGAGTTTTAAAAGAAACATGCCGCGGTATGTGTGGACACACCAGAAAACTGAATCATTTTTTTAATTTAGTATGGGATGGAGGGGTAAAATATAATAATAATGAATATATCTGTCAATCAACACGATATTTACATTTGTCGCCATGCTTATGGCATTACTTCTCATGTCATCTCGTGATAATAAATAAACAAATCATCGCATTTATGATTTAATGGAAAAACCAACATCATGTACTTCTGTTTTTTTGACATTTAGTAATTATCAGTAAAATTTTGCGCATGTGTCCAATGGAAAAGCGACTACTGTCTTATAATCTTCATTGTTACCTCAGCTGATAGTTTACATTATAGCTCTGTTAGCTTATTTCTGTTTTTAGACAGAAAACAGCCGCAGTAAAACCACATATCACCTCTGTTTTCTGTACAGTTTGTGTTGTCAATAGCTGCAATAAAGATCTGTTTGGAATCATCCAAACAAGGTCAGAACTGTCACAGTGTAGTCTGAACCATGGATCAATAAACAGTGAACTGAGCAAAGAAACCATAGAATCATAGAATTCAATCTATAATAATTTAGAAATAAATATATTATAATCATTATAACTTTCCTTTTTAAGCTTTAAAGTCAAACTCACTCTTGTAGAAGAAACTGGGATTTCACCATCAAAGTCCATTCTTTTCATTTAGAGCTGTTTCCAGTGGTGAAAACAACAGTACTTCTAACTTTGATCACTTTGTCACGCTCTTTGATTCCAAAAGTTGCCTCATAAGTCTATTGGACTGTCAGTATGAACACATTTAGTTCATATCTCTACAAAACAAAACACTTACATTTTTGGCATAACTTCAACACTCTTTATTCAAAAACTCTAATGGTAATTTTAGGTTAGTTTATTATTTTTGAACGCACATATAACCCCTTTAACTCACATTTGCTTTTGTAATATATAATTTTTAGTAAATACTGATCTTTGCTGCTTGTTTGAGTTCATTCCTGTATATTTTGTATCTAGGGACCTGAAAAGTTACCAGAAGAAAACTGTGAACAGCTACTGCAGGAGGAAGAGGGGAATTCATAAGTGACTCAGACAGATGTCAGTCATAGCCAAGTTCGTGGCAGGCGCACTTCGTACTTTCAGGTTTCATTAGAGGACATGTCATGTCCTTTTTCAGCCATCAGTTCTCCCAAGTTCCACATAAATATTGCATCCTTCCTTCTCACTTTCTGCTACACAATGAAGTTGAATGAAGTAGGGCTGAAGTGCTTGAAATATTCGCAAAAAGTTTCTAAAACTTAAAGGAAGGCGCAGTAGAGGCTCTATGGTAATAAAGTTATTGGTTCAGCTGTTGTCAGAGTGAACCCCCCTGGCAATATAAACACACTGCCACTCTGTTCCATGCCCCGATTTAACGATTCACCCAGAACAACCCTCAAGGGTGTGGCAGGGACCGATCCCGGAGTCCAATCAATTCAGCAAATTAAATTCACGAGGAGGTGGTGCCTTTGAACTTTCCAACTACTGTTTGTTTTGCTTGTCTGCATAATAGATCTCATAGAACATTTCACATTTGCATACGCTGAAATGTTCATCTTAGCCTCTGGGCGTAAATCTCACTGTCCATTTTAGCTGAAATGTTTGAAATGAAGTGTCCAGTGAAGTAAGAAGAGACAGTATTGCTTAAACTCATTGACATTCATGGCATCTACGTCTACATCAAAGCTTGAACTCAGACTGGGACACTCCTCCCCTTTTCTCTCCATTAACCTTTAGGGCGCTGCTCAAAGTAGCAGCATGAAATTACACAGAAAAAAAACCTCATTTGTTTGTGGTTTTCGTTGTCTTCTTGCGCAGTTTCATTTCTAAATCAATCTGTTACTCAGATTTAATTTATGCAGCTCGGTCGCACTGGGCTCACAGTAGCACGGTGATATGGGACGATGGCAATCCAGTTGTATAAATTAAAACTTGGGGGAATTAGATGAACAAGTGAACTTTTTGGTGGGTGGAGAAGAAGCCAAAGTTACTCACTGAAATGTGTTTCTATTGTCAGTTCAGTGCTGATTTAACTGTAAAGGATCATATTTTTTGTGGGTATATAGAAAATAGTGACAAAAGATTTTAACCCTTAGGGGTCCACGGTCACGGCCTTGTGACTGAATCACATGACATTTTCAACATGTCATAGCATTGAAAGTCGGTCATGTAGACCAGTGGTTCTCAAACTTTTTCCAGTGGAGTACCCCTGAAACATATATTTTAGCCAAGTACCCCCAACTCTGCTTTAGCATTTTTGATTGAAAAAAATGAGACAAAATTTTTTCCTTTGCCAAAGGTGTCTGTTTTTATTTACAAAATTTTGTAAAGAAACATACATATATTTAACTTAAACATAGTAAAAAATAACAAATCTTTATAAGTAAACTGAAAAGTGTCCTCTTCCATTGGTAAGAAAATTTAATGAATCAGTCACTAATGAATAAATGAGCCTTTCATCAACCAAAAATAATTACTTAATTACTCAAGTAAACTCATCTTGAGTAATATAAAATAGAAATATTCTTAAAATTGTACCAAAGTGTAAACAAGATGACAAGCAATAATAATATAGAAAATAAAAATATTAAAATAAAATAACGTCAAGAGTAAATTTATTATATGTATGAGCTTTAATTCTCATTTTTTTTGTAATTTTTTTTTTATTCAGTTCATGAATTTAATGTGTTTTTCCAAAAAAATTTCAAGTACCCCTGGGGGTACACGTACCCCATTTGAGAAAGACTGACGTAAACCACTCGGGACAATTGCATTCAAAAGTGCGAACTTGAAACACTCTCCCACTTTTATTTAGTATTGATAAGGCAAATACAAAAGGAGATATGACGGTTTGAACCCGGAGCAAACAAACATGAGTAAAATTATGAAAATGAGTTGGGGGAGCCGTTATATTTCTGATCATATCTTTGTCATTTTTTGTACTTTCTCAAAACGGAAAAAACTGTGGATTCTAATCCCCAGACTGCATTATTAGCATAGCAGGTAAGGGTGAGAATGACCCCACCTGAATCGGATACGGAAACCGGGAGGACCGGGGGGTGAGAAAACGCCTATGTAAAGATATGCTTTTGTGTCAAATATTTGAGTATAGTTTTAAATTATTACAATTTTGATTTTATATACCTAATATTTGGAACCAATATTCACTTTTAAAGTCTCTGAAAAGGTTCCTTAAGCATCTTTGTGTTATTTATGCAATGAATTATATACAATTTTCAAATTGGATTTTATCTTTATGTTTTTGGTCTTTTGTGTTGATATAGTAGGTTAAAGTGAAAAAATAAAAGGTAGATGATATAGATGAAGTTGTGCTGAAAAAAAGATAGTAAACATGGGTATGGGTATAGTAAACATTTCTTTATAAAGTATATAAAGGCAAAATCAAAAGTACCCAAAAACAGCCAAAACAAGCTCAGACCCCTAAGGGTTAAGAAATAAAATGGACTGTTACAGATGTGGAGTGAGTTGTGCAGCGCAACAAGCCATTTTACCCCCACTGTATATTCAATTTTTACAACAGTGAATGGTGCTTCTTGTGTCACATTGTAACAGCATATTTCCCTGTTCAGTTGCAACAAATACTACAAATGTCGATTGCATATAATAAAAAATCCCGTCTGTGTCGGCTTTATCTGATAAGTACCATTTTTTCCTCCTCTTTCCGCCTGCTGCTAAAAAGGAGCAGCTGGAACAAGAGTGTTGGACAGATGGAACTTTCCACCTCGATTATTTTTCTCACTAAAAATAGCCTCTCAAAAAATTAAAAGACCTCTGGGACCGCTTGCAAAGTGCATGTGCATGTGTGCGTATGCATGTGTATGTTTGAGCGACAGAGGCGCAGAGGACTTCAGACGACAGGGTTCTCAGATGATGGCGGCAGCAGCCATCCTGGGAGTGTGAATGAATAAATGATGGGCAGATATTTGGAGGAGAGAGAGCGCAGCATTTGCCCGGTCCCATGGTCTTAAGCACACATTAAACTGGGCCCCAAAGAGTCCACAGGCTGCTCTGCTGCACGGGAGTTGGCCAAGCATCTGGGGCAAACATCTGATGTGGTCAGTTCACAAAGGTTTGGGGGTTTGGAGGTCTGGGGCTTAGAGGTTTTGGGATTGGTTGTACCTTTAATCAAATGAGGGAATGGTGAATGTTGTGAGGAGGGAGTTGTCGATGCTGAAGTGTAATCTCAGTTGTGTTTTAATCTACATCTGGGTTAGATGCTTAACCCATAAAGACCCAGTGCTACTTATGTGGCAGTTACAAAACAGTTTTTTTTCTCCAAATATGCCTTTTCTTGGGTGATTTATAAGCATTTATTATAATATTATCCTCTGTATTTTGTGTTTTTCAGTGAAAATCCTATATTTCCTATATTTAATTAACTGATCATGTAGATGTTCATAAAAGCTCAGATTAAAGTAGAGGGTTAATATATCAGAAACAGAGAAAACTGAAGAAGAAAAAGTCAATTTTGAAAAACAAGTGTCAAAAACCAAGTCAATTTAACCCATAAAGACCCAGTGCTACTTATGTGGCAGTTCCAAAACAGTTTTTTTCTCCAAATATGCCTTTTCGTAGGTGATTTATCAGCATTTATTATAATATTATCCTCTGTATTTTGTGTTTTTTCAGTGAAAATCCTATATTTTCCTATATTTAATTAACTGATCATGTAGATGTTCATAAGAGCTCAGATTAAAGTGAGGGTTAATATATCAGAAACAGAGAAAACTGAAGAAAAAGTGAATTTTGAAACACAAGTGTCAAAAACCAAGTCAATTTAACCCATAAAGACCCAGTGCTACTGATGTGCAGTTCCAATTTTTTTTTTCTCCAAATATGCCTTTTCTTAGTGATTTATCACCATTTATTATAATATTGTGCTCTGTATTTTGTGTTTTTTCAGTGAAAACTATATTTCTTATATTTAATTTGGTGATCATGTAGATGTTCAAAAGCTCAGATTAAAGTGAGGGTTAATATATCAGAAACAGAGAAAACTGAAGAAAAAGTGAATTTTGAAACACAAGTGTCAAAAACCAAGTCAATTTAACCCATAAAGACCCAGTGCTATATGTGGCAGTTCCAAAACAGTTTTTTTTCTCCAAATATGCCTTTTCGTAGTGATTTATCCATTTATTATAATATTATCCTCTGTATTTTGTGTTTTTTCAGTGAAAATCCTATATTTTCTATATTTAATTAACTGATCATGTAGATGTTCATAAGAGCTCAGATTAAAGTTGAGGGTTAATATATCAGAAAGAGAAAACTGAAGAAAAAGTGAATTTTGAAACACAAGTGTCAAAAACCAAGTCAATTTAACCCATAAAGACCCAGTGCTACTGATGTGCAGTTCCAGTTTTTTTTTTTCTCCAAATATGCCTTTTCGTAGGTGATTTATCAGCATTTATTATAATATTATCCTCTGTATTTTGTGTTTTTCAGTGAAAATCCTATATTTTCCTATATTTAATTAACTGATCATGTAGATGTTCATAAGAGCTCAGATTAAAGTTGAGGGTTAATAAATCAGAAACAGAGAAAACTGAAGAAAAAGTGAATTTTGAAACACAAGTGTCAAAAAACCAAGTCAATTTAACCCATAAAGACCCAGTGCTACTTATGTGGCAGTTCCAAAACAGTTTTTTTTCTCCAAATATGCCTTTTCGTAGGTGATTTATCAGCATTTATTATAATTATCCTCTGTATTTTGTGTTTTTTTCAGTGAAAACTATATTTTTATATTTAATTAACTGATCATGTAGATGTTCATAAGCTCAGATTAAAGTGAGGGTTAATATATCAGAAACAGAGAAAACTGAAGAAAAAGTGAATTTTGAAAAACAAGTGTCAAAAACCAAGTCAATTTAACCCATAAAGACCCAGTGCTACTTATGTGGCAGTTCCAAAACAGTTTTTTTTCTCCAAATATGCCTTTTGTAGGTGATTTATCAGCATTTATTATAATATTATCCTCTGTATTTTGTGTTTTTCAGTGAAAATCCTATATTTTCCTATATTTAATTAACTGATCATGTAGATGTTCATAAGAGCTCAGATTAAAGTTGAGGGTTAATATATCAGAAACAGAGAAAACTGAAGAAAAAGTGAATTTTGAAACACAAGTGTCAAAAACCAAGTCAATTTAACCCATAAAGACCCAGTGCTACTGATGTTGCAGTTCCAGTTTTTTTTTTTTCTCCAAATATGCCTTTTCTTAAGTGATTTATCACCATTTATTATATATTGTGCTCTGTATTTTGTGTTTTTTCAGTGAAAATACTATATTTTCTTATATTTAATTAACTGATCATGTAGATGTTCATAAGAGCTCAGATTAAAGTGAGGGTTAATATATCAGAAATAGAGAAAACTGAAGAAAAAGTGAATTTTGAAAAACAAGTGTCAAAAACCAAGTCAATTTAACCCATAAAGACCCAGTGCTACTTATGTGGCAGTTCCAAAACAGTTTTTTTTCTCCAAATATGCCTTTTCGTAGGTGATTTATCAGCATTTATTATAATATTATCCTCTGTATTTTGTGTTTTTCAGTGAAAATCCTATATTTTCCTATATTTAATTAACTGATCATGTAGATGTTCATAAGAGCTCAGATTAAAGTTGAGGGTTAATATATCAGAAACAGAGAAAACTGAAGAAAAAGTGAATTTTGAAACACAAGTGTCAAAAACCAAGTCAATTTAACCCATAAAGACCCAGTGCTACTTATGTGGCAGTTCCAATTTTTTTTTTTTTCTCCAAATATGCCTTTTCTTAAGTGATTTATCAGCATTTATTATAATATTGTCCTCTGTATTTTGTGTTTTTTTCAGTGAAAATACTATATTTCTATATTTAATTTGATCATGTAGATGTTCATAAAGCTCAGATTAAAGTAGAGGGTTAATATATCAGAAACAGAGAAAACTGAAGAAAAAGTGAATTTTGAAACACAAGTGTCAAAAACCAAGTCAATTTAACCCATAAAGACCCAGTGCTACTTATGTGGCAGTTCCAAAACAGTTTTTTTTCTCCAAATATGCCTTTTCTTAAGTGATTTATCACCATTTATTATAATATTATTCTCTGTATTTTGTGTTTTTTTCAGTGAAAATCCTATATTTTCCTATATTTAATTAACTGATCATGTAGATGTTCATAAAGGTTCAGATTAAAGTTGAGGGTTAATATATCAGAAACAGAGAAAACTGAAGAAAAAGTGAATTTTGAAACACAAGTGTCAAAAACCAAGTCAATTTAACCCATAAAGACCCAGTGCTACTTATGTGGCAGTTCCAATTTTTTTTTTTTTCTCCAAATATGCCTTTTCTTAAGTGATTTATCACCATTTATTATAATATATTCTCTGTATTTTGTGTTTTTCAGTGAAAATACTATTTTTCTATATTTAATTGGTGATCATGTAGATGTTCATAAAGGTTCAGATTAAAGTTGAGGGTTAATATATCAGAAACAGAGAAAACTGAAGAAAAAGTGAATTTTGGAAAAACAAGTGTCAAAAACCAAGTCAATTTAACCCATAAAGACCCTGAGATACTTTGTGGCAGTTCCCAAATGAATTTTTTCTGCTATTTTTAACTTTTCTTAACTGATTAATCACCATTAATTGTAATATAATCTTATTTAGTTTGAGTTTTTTCAGTGTAAATTATGTATTTTCCTGTATTTATTTCACTCATCATGTAGATGTTCATAAAAGCTCATACTAAATTCAAAGGTTATTTGATCAGAAACTGAAAAAACTGAAGAAAAAGTGACATTTTCAGTAAAATATATCAATAACTGAACATAAACCCAGTGTCTCTATGCTCTGTCACTGATCCAACTCCATGGGTTTTACTACTGAATCAATGTTGTAGAAGATGATGGTGTTTCCATGGTAACTACAGAGCCTCTGAACATCCAAATGGGTCATATCTGATGACCATGAATAGATGACAAACTGCTTTTTACACCAATTATTTACATGTATTGATAGATTTATTGGATCAACATTTATTAAACAGTTTACATCAGCAGATACTTTTGGTCGACAGTGGGTGTTTGGGTCTTTATGGGTTAAAAAGGGTACAGGGGAAGTAATGTAGCGGACACAGACAGTCACTTAGTTTGGATTTTTTTCTTAGGTACATCTGTGACAAACGTTTGGCTTTCCAGTGGAAGTTCATGTCTTTCAAATGAGCCACTCTGTCTCTGCTGCATCATCATTTATAGATGGAAATCAAACATTTCACTGGTTCATTTTAATAAATTTAAGAGCCCTCCCACACAAACTAATCAAAGTCAATGAAAACATTTTACTGTTAAATCAACGTTGCAATCCAGGGCCTTGTTAATTTGTTTGGATTCATGTGTAATTTGTTTTAGTCACAGAATCATTGTGTCTGAGAGCTTTGCGGCAGTACTGTATTTGTAGATTAAATGTGATCGTTGTCTTCAGAATGTGAAGAGTGATGCCTTCACTGTATAACTCATGGATGGAAAAGTGGATTTCTGCAATGTCTTAAATGTTTGGTTTCAGGTTTAGAGAAAAAGCTGTAATAAAAAACAAACAAACAAAAAAAAAACACTAGGAGTAGACAATAAACATAAGTGAATTTGCACATTTAAGCTGCATATATAATTATTTTGGTGAGTAGCATATTGTAACAGATTGTAGCATTTGGATGGGATAAACTTTTAGCTTGATCTTCCATCTGAGTGTGTGAGTGTGTGTGTGTGTGTGTGTGTGTGTGTGTGTGAAAAGCCCTGGGCTTATACATATTTAAAGCAGATGTCTTCGTCATGTCGTGGCACCCTGAAGATCCTCTCCTTGAAATGAGCAGTTTTGCTTTGCTGGCTCTTGAGGTTTGACAGGGCCTTTGCTGACAGGACTTCCACATCACATCACATCACAGCGGTGCTCTTCTCTGATACAAGCAGATCCAAAATTAAGGTGACTATAAAAATCTTGTCTGGAGGAAAGTCTGTCTTAGCTTACAGTTTAGTCACACTGCAAATGTGAGCAAACTTTTACATTAATAACACGTCACAGATAAACGGTCGTATGTTGAGTGTATCAGCGATTGTTCCAAAAGCTCAGTGTGAGCAAATAGCGTGAAAAAAATGTTTCACTTACAGTGGATTTCAGCAAAGCATGACTGCTTGTGACTGTGAGCGGGTCATAAGACTGTGAACTAGTCATGACTCTGAATACTTGTAAAGATGTCCGTAGGGTTTTACACAATTTTATGTGAATCTTTAAAAAAAAAAAGCATATTAAAGCAGACATTACATTCAACCAGCAAGGCAGTGGTACCCAACTTTTTTGGCTCGTGAACCCATTTTAACATCACAAATTTCTGGTGACCCCAGACATTCAAACTGAGACTTCTTTTTGCTAAAATTTATGTGTTTTTCATTGTGTAATAGTTTGCGACACTATGTGGCAAATAATATTAATTTTTGATGACATTTAGGTTATATAATGTATATTATAGGCACTGTCGACACAGAAAATGTGTTTTACTATCACTTCTTGTAGCCAAAATAATTCCAAAAAACTGACGTTGCTTTGCTTTGTGGCACCAAGTCTTTGTTTCCGGTGATTTTCTCTTGTTCGTTGCCCATTTTTCAATGTTGTTACCAGCTCACTCAATGTGCAGGGGCATGGTCTGCTTTGGCAAACTGATTAAGAATGATTGTGATTGGTGGATCGCTGTGTGCAATGTGTGTCAGGTACCCAGGATGAAATTAGATGAGAACATGTTGAGTTCATTTACCTCCTACATTGCAGGACCTGCGATGTGACTATTGCGCACACTTACATTGCGATGACAATGCTCAAACGATATATTGTGCAGCTCTATAAGGCAGTGGTTCCCAACTTTTTTTGGCTCGTGAACCCATTTTAACATCACAAATTTCTGGGTCTGTAAGGTCCACCTTGCATGAACAATGAGTGTACCTGTTAGGTACCATGAAGTAATGGTACTAATGTAAGGAACGATGTTCAAAGGGATAATGTGGATGTGGACAGGTGTCTCGATCAGTGGTTCCCAACCTTTTTTCGCTCATGACCCCATTTTAACATCGCAAATTCCTGGCGACCCCAGACATTCAAAACAGACTTTTTTTTTTTTCTAAAATTAATTTGTTTTTTGATCATGTAATAGTTTGCTATACTATGTTGGAAATAAACATTAATTTTAGACACATTTAGTCTATATAATGTATATTATTATGGACGGAGGCAGAAAAGCCAAGTGTAGATTACCGCATAAAGTGAGAATTTTATTTCCTTGGTCAGGATATGTACAGTCAGTCCAGCTTGGATTTACAAGGCTGGCAATTAATACTGAACAAACAAGAACTCAAACTATGAATTATGAAAGAGCTGCAGCATCTGAAACCGACCACAATGAACATTTGAAAGATAAACAGTACCACAGTGCTGCAGTTTCAGCTTTAGAGTTTGTCATGTCTTTTATACACTGGGATTGTCTCTCTCAACTCACCATATATTTTTATTCGTAATTTTTTTTTTTTTTTTTTTATCAATTACTAGAAATTTCTGGTGACCCCACGTGGGGTACCCGACCCCAAGGTTGAAAAACACTGCAGTAAGGTGTGATAGCATTAAAAGCCCTCTACCAAAGCCCATATGTACCTTTCACTTCCTGTCTTGTTGTGATATATTGTAACACTCGGTCAGTGTCTTCCACAGGATCGTTATGTTGATCTCTGGTATTACAAAGAATAGCTGCCGTGTTTATCATTGTAATCCTTCATGCGCTCAGATCAATGGTGAAGAAAATGCTCCCGTGCATACATCCATCTCACAAGTGTGTTCTAACAGGCAGGGTGTGTGTATACCTGGGACTACATATTCCCAGGCAAATAAATTACCCAGGATCCCAAAGGAACAAGGTTTCCCTAGACTGTAATGACCTCATCAGTGTGATCCACCAATCACTGGGTCCTGGACACTCAGACTGCTTTGAGGTTCATTAGGCTGATTGACATTCCCCAGTGAGTTCACTGGGAAGACGCAAGAAAACTTTAGTCGGCCGTTCATTTCTCTTTAATTGATTATCACAACATGTTTGAAGTGATACATCATAATAATATGAACAGGAACCTGTAAGAATGTAATGAATAAATACTAGTGCTGCCAAAATTAACGCAGTGTTTTTTTTTTGGTAAAATTAACCCGTAAAGACCCAGTGTGATTTTTGACGCAGTTCCAAAATTATTTTTTCTCTTTATTTCACCTGTCTTAAGTGATTTATCATCATTTATTATAATATTATCCTCTGTATTTTTCATTTCTTCAAAAAAATCTGGTATTTTCCCATATTTAATTTACTGGTCATGTAGATGTTCGTAAAAGCTCAAATTAAAGTTAATTGTCATAATATCATAAACAGAGAAAAATGAAGAAATTGTGACTTTTTCAACAAAATCTATCATTAGCTGAACATAAACCAACTGTCTCCATCCACTGTCAGAGGTACTTTTGTGGCAGTTCCCAAATGATTTTTTTTTTCTTAACTGATTAATCACCATTTGTTGTAATACAGTCTTATTTAGTTTGAGTTTTTTCAGTGTATATCATGTATTTTCCTGAATTTATTTTACTCATCATGAAGATGTTCATAAAAGCTCAGAGGAAATTCAAAGGTTATTACATAAGAAACAGAAAAAACTGAAGAAAAAGTGACATTTTCAGTAAAATATACAATGACTGAACATAAACCAAGTGTCCCCATCCACTGTCATTGATCAAACTCCGTGGGTTTTACTGGTGAATGAATGTTGTAGAAGATGATGGCGTTTCCATGGTAACTACGGAGCCTTGAACGTCCAAATGGGTCATATCTGATGACCATGAAAAGATGACAAACTGCATTGTACAACAGTTATTTACATGGATTGATAGGTTTAATGGATCAGAAGTTATTAAACATTTTATATTGGTAGATGATTTTGGTCACCGGTGGTTGTTTGGGTCTTTATGGGTTAAAAAAACCGAAACAAAACTGTGTTATTTTCTGTAGTAGCTTCTACCTACTTTAAATACAGTTCTTAGTAGTGTGGTGGTAATGTTGTTCTTTTTTTAATCAAATATGTTTTCTGTAGGTAAGGCGATGATATAACAGTAGCGTCCAGTTATATTTCCCCAAGTATTTCTGCAGCTCAAAGCACATCAGAGCTTTTATCTGTCTGAAATAAAGCAAAGGATGAGTATGTGAGGACACTAACACTGTACACAGATGTTAAAAATGTAGATTAATTGTAATTAATGACATCACATTGGGTTTAATCAGTCGATTTTAATCATCTGTAAAGAGAAGTATTACATTAACAGTGCTGTTTGAAATGATACAAACCATCATGAGTTTCAAATTATTGGTTCTGGATTGTGGTTCAGCTCTGGTGGGTTTTAGTTCAGTGTTTTTCCTCAAACCACTCCTGAAGCATGGGCTATATATAGGTATTTTTAGCTGTATTCCCTGATGTACTGTGGCCTTGCATCACTAATTTGAAATTGATTGCTAATTGATCCACACAATGACTAAATGACCTTAGAGCACTTGATGAACACTGCGTCTGAACTCACTGGTGTCACAGTGAGAGATAATACAGATCCTGTGACCTGCTTTGAGTGCACGGTGGTCCGTCGGGTGGTCTTGACTTAAAAACTCCAAAAGCACAAGCTCAAAAAACACACTGGATAATTTCTGAACATTACGTCAGAAGTATCATCTTCGGAAGGAATATAATTTAGTAAATTACCCGTCGTTGCACACTCCTTTTCTCCTTGGTAAAGGCTACTTCTGTCATTATGTGTGTGACGGAAAACCTCTACAGAAATGACCCCTCCTTTTTCAAAGTGTCTGACAGTTTGCCGTGTCAGACATGATGTAGTTTAGTAAAAGGATAGAAGACTAACCAGCATTTGTGTCCTACTCCCCACTGTCTTCCATTTTCTGTCAATCCTCCCCATTTAGAATGATGTGGGCATCATGAGAACACAAACTAAACTTAAAATCCCTCTGCCTGATTTCATGACACCAACAGATGTTATGCTGCTAATGGGGTAGAAATGCAGAATACTGCAAAGAGAAGTGAATAGAGGGGGAACAAAGTGAAAAAGGGGACAGATTCTCCTGCATTAAATATGCCTAGGGCCTTTCACAGCCATAGGTAATTCATAAACTGGCTTTTGGGGTAAAACACTGCTGTTTTATTTGTGTTTTGCTCATCCTTTTTATTCAATGCTTCCGCTTGAAAAATGTACTATATTGAGCATTATCAAAACAGGCAGGAAACGGAAAAGAGGAACAAGAGGAACAATGGTCAAAGATCATAGAAATAAATATGATAATTTAGAAAGAAATATAATACATAATAATAACTTCATTCCTTCATAAGCTTCATAGTCTAACTCCCGAGTAAAAGAAGCGTTGTGATTTCATCATCAAACTCCATTCTTTTCATTTAAAACTCTGTCCAGTGGTGAAAACAACACTACTTCTAGCTTTTATCACTTTGTCAGTTTCTTTGACTTTAAAAGTTGTTTTCTGAGTGCTTCTCATCCCATTTCATCACTTTGTGAAACTTTGTTCAAATACCCGGTGGCATTAGTTTCCCTCACCATGGGAGACTGACCGGTTCTCATGTCATTTTTTTTTTTGTTATTATCTTTGTTGTTTGTTGATGCATGGTTCAGAATAAACTGTGACAGTTCTGACCTTGTTTGGACGATTAAAAACACATCTTTAGTGCAGCTATTGGCAACACAAACCATACGGGAAACAGAAGTGATTTGTGGTTTTACTGTGGCTGTTAATGCTAATGAAAAGAGCTAATCAGCTGAGGCACTTAGCGATGCTATAATGTAAATTCTGCTGACACAGCACATGAAGATTATAAGACATTAGGACTGCACAAAATTGGAAAGGACTGACATTGCGTTTTTTTCTTAACCCTGCGATATATATTGCGATATGAAAAAATACTTTGGATGTAATAGCTGTGTGGTACCAACGTAAATGGTCAAATAAATTAGTTGTGTTTCCTCTCGTTTTGCTGACAGGTGGAAGGCACTGTCGATACAGAACACGTGTTTCAATATCATCCTTCTTGTAGCCGAAATAATTCCAAATAGCTGACGCTGCTTTTCTTTTTGGCACCAAGTCTTCGTTTTTGGTGATTTTCTCTTGTTCATTGTTCATTGTTGTTACCAGCAACTCACTCCATGTGCAGGGGCGTGGTCTGCTTTGGCAAACTGATTAAAGACAATTGTGATTGGTGGATCGCTGTCCGCAGTGTGTCAGGTACCCAGGTTGAAATTAGATGAAAACATGTTGAGTTCATTTGCCTTCTACATTGCAGGGCCGCGATGTGACTATTGCGCACACTTACATTGCGATGACGATGCTCAAACGATATATTGTGCAGCTCTATAAGGCAGTGTTTTTTTTGACTGAATGAAAATATGTTGACCATTTCAACGATTTTGATTTTGTTTGAAGAATGAGCAATGAGTGAACAATTAAACAATGAGCTTTATACTTTATTCAGTGAGTTATACAGTCTGTGGATGCATTAATTAGTTAATTAGTTGGTGGTTTTGGCAGTCCTAAGTGTGTTCTGGTATGCGACTTATTTCAGTATGAATAGATTCCGGGCATAGCTTTACAGTCCAAAACACTGACATTGTTTGGCATTAATTAACAATTTCATACATGAATTATGAGAACCTTAATGGGTCAAAATCCAGTAATGTCCCGTCAGAGAGCAAATTTTAATTGATTGCCATTCCAAATTTATTTCAATATAAAGTAGCTCCTTGTTTTGGATAATCCCTTATGGTCCAACTAAAGCAAAAATGAATTTAAAAGTAAAAATGTGGGTCTAATTGTCACTAAAATGTCCCGTCAGAGAGATTTTGAATACTGTTTTTCGACCCTAATCAAGATATTTTTCCTGAGTGTTTTTATTCCTCTTTAGGCATAAAAAAACAAAAAAACCATGTGATCGAAAACATTTTTATGAGCCTATTTTTCATGGAGTTGCAAAAATATCCACTTAGCTGGACATCATGTATTCATTTTTGAAGCAAAGAAACATGTATCTACTGATACACTGTGTGAAAACTATGAAATAATTTTTTTAATGCTGCTAATCTGATGTTTTGTCACATTTTAACATACTCTAATATTATTTATTACTCACTTTATGGAGATAATATGCAAAAAAAACCCTTTTTGTTTAAGAAAAATGGTTAATTACAGTCTTTTAACAATAACAAGGAATTGATTTACACTCAAACATGTTATTGCAGATCAGGTTTATCAAGAACAGCAAAGTTACGGTAATGGTATGAATGTCAGTGTATGGGATGATGCATAGGCGTTCACTGTGTTGGCTGATATGGAACTAAAACAATAAAATCCATGAATATACAAGAGAACAGCTGGAGATTAACTGTCCACTGTAGTGACCACTGTGCATGAAAGGGTTAATAGCTCCTTATTTCCAGTTCTCTGATGATGTTTTTAGGTATTTAAAAAGAAAGTACAGCATAAATACTATCCACAGCTCCTTTAAGCTATCCTTTTAAATTCTTGTTTAAGCCACGACAGTGCCTGATTAATATGAAGACCAAAATGATGTGTGACACACTTTGCTGCTCTGTGAATGTGTGCTAACTGCCCCAACAGCTCCCTGAAGGAGAAGTTATGCAGCAGCACTCCAAAAGTTTCATTTTTACCTCCTGTTTGGTACGACACCTTAGAGGCCTCCTTTCCTGTCTGAATTCTCCCTCTATCATGCCTCTGTATCTTTGCTTTTCTTTCTGTCCTCCTTGTCCTTTTGTCTTTGGACTTTCCGTCTTTTTCATTACTCTCTCACCATCTCGCTTTCCCTTCTCTATTTCTCTCTGTGCCTGTCTTTTACACACTAAATTTATGTCTCTGTGTGTCTTTTTCTCTGTCCTCCCACACATTCAGTCGACACATAAATGACTTTCCAGGGAAGAGGCTGAAAAGTGGTTCCCGGTTGTTCTGTCCTTGCAGACAACAAGTGAGCATGTCAAATCTGATGCATGTGAACAGCTACGAAGAGTGGCACATTAATGCACAGAGAGACAGGGGGGAGAGATGGGGAGAGAGAGAGAGAGAGAGAGGGGCGAAGGAAGCACGAGAGATCCCATCTGTGCTTTGTTACAGCAGACTTCACCTCAGCATTGTCGCTGTTGTATTAGAACAGGAGGGGGCACAGGTGGGACTTGAACAAACTGAAGACACACAGAAAATGTGTCTATGTGTGCTCAAATACTCATACAGATGCATTTACCACCAATTTCACAGTCAAATCTTATCACTAGATGTACATACCTCCACCGACTTTATTAAAAATCACTATAGTTGATCATGAATGTGCCAAAGTATAGCCATTGTTGTACCCCGAAGCCTAAAAATTCCCCCATCACCCTCAAACCTTGCAAGGGTAGTGCAATCAGATCTATGACTGTAACTCATAACTGTTTAACTCACCCTGTAGCACATTTCAGCCTGAAAATGATTGTCAAAAAGATCAGAATCTGGAGTCTAACATTTTTTTCCTAATCTCTACTCAGAAGATAAGGAACGTTTTCGTTATTTTTTTTGTAATTTTCTCATAACTGAAGGCTATTGGTCTGAAAAAACTCACCCACCATGACAATGTCTATCAGTATCTATATCCATCAATCTGAGCAATTTCTTAATGATCTGGAAGAATATTCAGAACTGAGAGCACATTTATCATTTCATTTGATCATTTTCTAAATTAATATTTGATGGACTATCCTGACCTCAGTTTCATACAAAACTGCTTCATGTTTTCATATAAGTTCCGCAGTACGATTTCAAGGAATTGATTTAAATATACTGTATATATGTTTCTTTGGCTGTGTTAAGGGTTATGAGGGTCTGCAGTCTCCCTCGTTTGATGATGAAGTTAATTATTGATAGTTTTAAAAAAAAAAATATATAGTATCTTGTTTTGATGTCATGTGATCTAGTATCGATGTAAACTTCAAATTGAAAAGCTTTGTACTGTAATACTGTATGAGACTAGTGGGTAGGTGTTGTAAGATGGGTGTAATGTTACCAGACATTCCAGATTCGTTGGGCGGTTCTGTAATATAATTATCATAGGTTGTTTCAGTTGTTTGTTGTTGTTGTATCAATGCTGGTGAAAGGATCTGGCTCAGTCTACGATCATTCTGAAATACAAAAAAACGGACTCTGAATTGCCGGCTAGTTTGCATTTCTTTAAAGAAGTCATGCTGATATTGGGCTGCACTAAACACAGGATGCATAAACAGGATCTTTGCCAAATTATATTGTGGTTGTTATTATGTTGTGTAGCGAGCAGATTTTGGAAACAGTACAATGCAGACAGTGGAAGGAAGTCGAAATGAGCTAAACTCAGTACATCCTGTGATCCACACTAGTAAGTTTTCAATGACATGAAGCCTTTTGGATCTAGGATTGGCTGTTTTTACTTTTATTTTATTTTAGTTTTTAGAAATTATGTGCCGCAGTGATTAAATGTGGTAAATCTTACATAGTTTAATCAGATGAATTGAAAACAAATGACAAAAGTCCTGATTAGCTGATGTTTTCAATATATATGATAAAGCTCTTATGCAATTTTATCAACTTATATTATCATTCACGCATATAATACTTAAATAGTGCCTTTAATACGTATCCAGCTCCATATAATGACCGAACATGACCTTTGACCTGAACTCATTTGAATATCATGGTGGAAAATACAGCAAAATCATCAGGTTTGACTTTTAAAATCTAAAATAACATTCTTGCCCACCTTGTAGATTCTACTGCTTGAAGCATGTTAAACACTATATTTATACATAAAATATATTAAGCTTTAGAACAGGGGTCTCAAACATGTGGCCCGGGGGCCAAATGTGGCCCGCCAAAGGTTCCAATCTGGCCCGTGGGATGAATTTGCAAAGTGTAAAAATTCCACAGTCAAAACTGTTGAACTCATTTTAGCTCAGGTTCCTTGTACAGACCAATATGATCTAAAGTAAAATAATAACATAATCTACAAAAAAATAATAACATATTTTCGTCTAAGTTTGATGTGAAAAAACAATATTACATTATGCCTATAAACAATGACAACTTCAAATTTTTGTCTGTTTTAGTGGAAAAAAGAATATTAATTTATGAAAATATTTACGTTTACAAACTATCCTGTAACAATAGAATGTGAATAACCTGAACAAACATGAACAACTTGAAATGTATAAAGAAAATTAAGCACGATTTTAACAATTTTGTGCCTGTTACTAAGTGTTTAGTGTCTTTGTAGATCCGATTCATGATGCACATGTAGAAATGATAAGTTGAGGCAGAATATTGTTAAAATTTTTCATAAGAAATTTCAGTTTTTTCAGGTTATTCACATTTTATTGTTTGAGGATAGTTTATAAAAGTAAGTATTTTCAGAATTTAATGGGGGGTTTTTTGCACTAAAACAAAGACAAACATTTGGAGTTGTCATTATTTATAGGTTATTACGCTATTATTTTACTGGTCTGGCCCACTGGAGATCAAATCGGGCTTAATGTGGCCCCTGAAAGAAAATGAGTTTGAGATCCCTGCTTTAGAATCTACAAGGAGGGTAAGATGTTCAATTTTAAGGCAAACTAAGAAGGTTTAAAAATGATACATTCCATGCAGAAGTGAATGGAACATCCAAACTGATCACCTAAACATGTCTTATTTACATGTTTGTTATTATTATGATCATAAGTATTTGTTACTTTAATGGAACTCCTTTCCAGTTGACTAAATCATGTCGCTATTAATACAAACGAGTTCCATACTTAGTATTACAGACATTATCACGCTAAAAGGGATCAGTTTTGGAGATGCTTGATATTACTGTTTGCTTCAGCAACTGAGTCATGCATCACTGAACATGATCCAAAATGATTTACTAGACATAATTATGCATTTTACTGAGCCAGACACACCTATTTTTGAAATAAATTCAATGTGAGCAAAACAGATAGGATACCAGAACATGTCCTTGTTCTTATTAATGACTCAGACTTGGTAAAGTTTTACTACTTTATTCTGGAGGCATTTTACTTGTGGACCAGTGTTATTTGTCACCTTTGTAACAGTTAATATTACAATAAAATTCAGATTAACAGGAACATAAAAAAGGAAAAAAGAAAAATCTGTGCTGTTTTTTATTTTTGTTGTTTTGTTTCAGATGATGTTTCTCTTTAATTATGTTTTTTGTATTTATTTATTTATTTATCTATTTATTCATTTGCACATCATAAAACAGCAAGAAAGAAGAAAAAACAACACATTCAAACAAGTAACAGTATTGTGCAGGAGAGGTTAGAAGCCAAAAGAGGCTTGTATGAACACCTCCCCAGAAATGAACAATACAAAAGAAAAAAGAATTAAAAATACAATATAACTGAATTAATAAACTAAAGTAAAAACAATAAAAATGTAAATCACATTACAAATCATCAAATACAAATCAAATGATGTATTTTCAAATGATTACATTTTTTCATGAATTAAAGTCCTTTTCAGATGCTTTTTAAACAACGATAAAGTAGATGTTGATTGAAGTTCCGGTCGTAGATTGTTCCACAGATTTGGACCACAATATTTCAGAGAAGACTGACTGACAGAAGTTCGGCAGTACGGAAGATAAAATTTGCTTGAATATCGTGCAGAATAGTTGTGAATAACAGAAGACAATATAAAGAAATTCTGAAAAACTTTGGGAAGAATATGAGTTAAGTGCACATATTTATACATGAAGACACAGGTCTGGTAAACGTTGTCATCAAAAACTGAGAGAAGTTTGAATTTTTGAAAAGAGGAGCAGATGAGTCGAGTCTGTAAGAAAAGCTGATCATTCTTAAAAATGTATTTTGAATTAGGAGAATCTTATTGAGATATGTGGGATAGGTTGCCGCCCAAACAGTATTGCAATAAATAACACTGGTCAACAACAAATTTACTGTTTAAGTTTTTTGAGCTGATTTTGGATAATTTTGGTGTGCTGAATCCAAAAATCACATTAATTTTGCTCAATCAGGTCAACTTTATGAACTATGCTACATATTGGCTTTTTAACATTTTTGCTTACATTTATGTGCATTTTCACATCATATGATACAAAATTCTTTCATATTTCTTGCAATAAACGAGTTCTGAAGATTTTACTTTTGCCAATTTATGATGAATGTTTTTTTTAATATGACAGGTGAATGAAATGGCTTTGACTAGAAGATCTTGCAAAAATAAGCCTGACGTATTCTGCTACATCTGCGGTGAATACACCATTGTACCTAACAGGAATCAAGTCACAAGCTTCATAAAGTGTGCTTACCAATCTTATTTTGGTATTGATTATTAGATTTTGTGAGAAGATCAAACTTTTCAAAATCAAATTAGCAAAAAAACCTGACCTGATTGAGAAAAACAGATGTCATTTTGGATTTAGCGGTGCAAAATGGTCCTAATTCAGTTGAAAAAACCTAGACAACTTGCAAAAAAACATTTTTTGTAACCCAGTGTAATGTAAGGATAAACTATGTAGTTTGTTGATCCTTTTATTGATCCTTTTGTCACTGAGTCCTGTTGAAGCAGAAGCTAACATTAAACATTGAAAAAGGAATATAAGATGAGCGCTGTGCTCTTAACATCCTGCGCGACCTGAATTGTGCAGTGGTTGTGTAGGCGGTGTTAGTCCCACACTGTAAGGGGCATGGATATCATGGGGCAACATATGCTGCTATGCCCCTTCAACTCTTAATCCATTCCTCCAGTGTCTTATCTGTTGCCCTCCCTGAAAGCCTGGAGACTATTGGGGGCAGGGAAACACTGTCCAGTGCTTTGGACACTGCTTTGTGTTTGTAATGTGCTCAGTATGCAAATCCACTTGGCCACAGTTAGTTTTATCACAATGTGAGAGCCAAATTCCTCATCACACATGCACAAACAGTCATGTATCTGAATGTATGTACATACCTAACAACCCCTGCACACAAACACACATTGACCCGCACACAAACACACATGGAGGACTGTAACCCCACTCTCCCACATGCATTAATGTCAGGATGATTCTGCACAGACTTAACTCATAATACCAGATCATATTATTGTCACAGACCCACTGACACAGTCCGTGTGCATGTGTCCTATTTGTCCACTATCCTACAAAAAGCCTTTTAAGTAGATTTCAGCTATTGGAGAAGCTTTAAATAAGCGTAACACAATAATGTGTCCCGCATGACAAAAAACAACGGATACTGAGTAGAACCACAGACGCACAAATAAAGACTTCAAACTCTAAAATGACTTATTGGATTACACTGACATCTACATCCATTATCAAAGAAACTTTTTTGATGATAATTTTTTAGTGTATGGTTAAAAATATTTAGAAGACGGAAGCTACAGAGATAAAGAGGTCATGTGACTTACAGTAATTTTATTTTTTTCATTGTTTTTATTGCAATTTTTTGTTTTGCATTCAACAAAACGGTGTCCTCAAAAGACTAGACACAAAACAAAATATACACGACAGCTCTTACATGAGAAAAAAAAAAGCACAAAAACATAGTTTAAGACAGAAGGTGGTAGGTCAGACTTACAGTGTACGGAAGTCACATTTACGATATAATTTAAGTGCACAACAGTTCTTTTGTTAGGGTAGAAAGAAGAGAGGTCCAGTCCAGTATAGTCCAAAAATGGGTCCCATACTCTGTAGAACTGATCTACACTGTTTTGTGTGATATCAGTAAGATATTCTAGGGGGATCACGACCGACAGTAATTTACCAGTTTGAGATTAAGCTGTAGACCAGGGCTGTCAAACTTATGTCTTCCAGGGGCCACATTCAGCCCAATTGGATCTCAAATGGGCTGAACCAGTAAAGTAATAGCATCATAACCTATTAATAACGACAACTTTTTCTCTTTGTGTTAGAGCGATAAAAAACATCAAATTACTTAATTATTATTGTATTATTTGGTAACAATAATAATAATGGATTGGATTTTATACAGTGTTTTCTAGACACCCAAAGCGCTTTACATTATTGATCCATTATTCATTCACTCTCACATTCTCCCTCTGGTGGTGGTAAACTACATCTGTAGCCACAGTTGCCCTGGGGCAGACTGACAGAAGTGTGGCTGCCAATTCCCGCCTACGGCCCTCTGACCACCACCAAACATTCATACACATTCATACACCAGTGTGAGTGGCACTGGAGGCAAGGAGGATGAAGTGTCTTGCCCAAGGACACAACAGCACACGGACAGAGCGGGATTCGAACTGCCAGCCCTTCAGTTATTGGACAACCTGCTCTACCACCTGAGCCATGGCCGCCCCAAGCATAATATTGTTAAAAATTTGGAGTTCAGAACTAAAATAAAAACAGTTTCTCATTCAATTTGTCATTTGCCCAGGTCAGTGTTCTTGGTAGTTCTTCAAGGATCAACTGGACTAGTGTTGCTCTTTTGAAGCAAAACTAGAACCCAGAACCTAGAAAAATGGAGTTGCCGCTGTTTTATTTATTTATTTATTAGGGACAGTGCATATTAATGAACATCTACAACAATTGTTTATAGGTTATTATGCTATTATTTAGTTTAGATCCTATTGATCTGTATGTGGAACCTGAACTAAAATGAGTTTGACACCCTTGATGTTCATATTTTCAGTGTAATTTTTGCACTTTGCAAATTCATCCTGGGCTAGATTGGACCTTTTGGTGGGCCGCATGTTTGAGACCCCTGCTGTAGATGCAGTTTGACTGATTGAGTGTAGACAAATACACATGATAGTGACAGTATATTTGCTGACCTGTCTTTTTATACATTTGCAAGCAGTAATTGAAAAAGACATTCTGTACTGAAGGTATTGCTATGGTAGCATTTTTCTCTCTGAGTTCTTTTGCTTGCTCATTTTAATTTATCATAAGATAATTTGCATTCGATTGTCATTCTTTAATGAGAGAAACCTTGACTTGTACCTCTTCCGATGATGCTGATTTGTACTAGTTTTTCCTGCTAAAAGGTGATTTGTGAATATGGAACAATGTATAAAATACTGAGCCAAGGCCCAAATCATCTGCTAAAATGGGGCTTTGCTGCAGATTATGTCTATTATTTGGACTATGAGCCTGGTTATAGATTATAGATAGCTTTGGCTGTATTTGATCAGTTCAGCGCCACAGAAGGACGTCTGATTAAGATCCCTCATGCAAACGGTCATGTATGTGCACACACAAGCATAGTGCTTAAAGGTGGGTTGAGACCGACAAATCCACATCCAAAGGACACTGAGGCTCCTTGGAGATTGTTGTCAAGGTGCAATGTCGAAGTGTAGAAATAGTTTAACATTGGAGAAAAAAAATGAGTGTAAAATAGTTCAATTTATTCTCTATATTATTATATTATTATTATTATTATTATATTATATTATATTATTATTATTATTATTATATTCTTTGTAGAGGTTGGATCACTGGCAAATTAAGGAATGAATGAGATTATAGCATAGTGTAAAAACCAAAGAGAAAAAGGATATCTTAGACTTGCTAATTTTTGTAAAAAAAAAAAAAAATCTTCCTGCCTGAAACTGTAAATTGAGGAAGAAATGTATGAAGAGGGTGGCAACATTAACTGTTTTAGACATCCTTTTAAGTGTTTTTAACAAGTTTGTTCAAAGGCAGAGAACATTTGCGTTTGGCTCTGAACACGGCTTCCACCATTTCTTATATTATTTTGCATTCAGAAAACATTTTTAACTCAATATGACAGAAAGGAAGTGAATCTAATGATGCAGTAATAGAAAAACAGATATGGATATAGATTCAACTTTAAAGGAAGTTGAATAGTGGATTAGATCTGAGAGTTTGCACCGGTTTATCTCTCATAAAAGATGGCTGCTGTAAAGATATGTAGCACGGTGGGAAATGCTCTGCTGCCTTCTAATTTCCTCTTGATTGTTGGATTCCCACCAGTGCCCTGTGATCGGAAACTGTGACAGGGTACATAAGGGATAGAGGGAGTAGATAGCTATGATTGTATATAAGGTTATTTGTCACTTACTTGTGAAATAAGAGCTTGGTTATGCTGAGGGTCACAATGTGTGCAGGGTGATTAGATTTTCTGATTTGATCTTATGCTCTTGTGTCAGAATTTTAAAGCATTTTTCCACAGATGCAGGTGCAGACATATAGACAGACCTGGTTGCATTACCCATAGGAGGGCAGGGGTAACAAGAAGGATATGAAAAAACATCCCAACGTAAAATAAAATACATGTTCTGTGCATTTCATTAGATCATGTCACTTGCAAAGACTGCTTTGTCCTGCTGTTTCCACAAATAGAGTCTCCTGTGGTTATTTGTTTATCAGCACCTTCAGTATATACACACCCTGATGGACACACATGCGAATGGGTGTGCATCCTCATAATGCCAAACAATCCAATTAGCTACTATCTAGTCAATTGGGGTAATTACCCAGAGACTATTAAGTCATTGTCTCTCTGTGCATCGCAACTGTAATTATGGCAAAGCAACAATAATGTGCAATTACAGTTCATTGTTATTGTTCAACAGTGATCTGATGAGAGAATTGGACTATAAAACAGTAGAACAGTGAAAAGAGGAGAGCTCAGGCAGAGCTCAGGCAGAGCAGGACAGAGCGTAACCACAGTGGGACCGGTGAGTTTGCAGACGAACTCTTCATAAACATATCTCATAATCAATGGCAGAATATCAAGTGATCCATCTTCTCTGGCCTGTAAACGGTTGACATTTTCCATTTATTAAAGCTATGAGATGAAGCGAAGGATTTTAACGATGACATAAGATGATCAATGACTCCATTGTGTCGTGCAAGCGAGTGCTTTATTAACACGGGGCATTGTCCCATTCCAGAACGATTTCTCTCTATTTAAAGGGTGATTTCCCCATTGGAATGTAGGTCTTCGGTGGTCGGAGCTGAACGTGTGGTTCTCCCCCTTTGTGCATTGTGTTTAACATAATAGAGCTGCATAATGCCCTGAGATGGGAGGTATGACAGAGATAGAACCAGAGAATGATGTCTTTCCTTTGTTACTGTGCCACTGGGTGATGAGAGGTATGTAGAAATGTGTGGCGCGTACTGGAACAGAATAGGAAAAAAAACGGTCTTTGTTAAAGCTTTGGAATTGAAGGGTCCATTTATACTGTCATCAGCTTTTCCATTGACCCTCAAATTGCGCAAATATAATTTGTGCATAAAAATTTACTTAATGAAAAAACAATGATTTCGTCAAAAGTCTCATTTTTCGATTAAAAGTTTTTGCGCTGGCAAGAGGGGTTTTTCGGGCATAGCGCAAATGGTATATCACGCAAAACTGCAATGGAAAGACCTTTTTCACAGCTAGAGTCAAGGTTATTATCGTTAACGAAAACTAACGAAATGATGAAAACTAGAATTTTAAAAGCATTTTTGTTAACTGAAATAAATAAAAACTATAATTAAAAGAAAAAAAAAAAAGATAACTAACTGAAACTGCATTGTGTGCTTATAAAACTAACTAAAACGTATAAAAATTATGGATAAAATTCCCTTCGTTTTCGTCTTTGTCAATGTCAGATTGATATGAAATCGATTTATTTCCCTCAAGTAATTTTAGCTGTTGGCAACATATGATATTTAACGGTCCGTCACTTCCCGTCACTCGTGGTTTCCAGTTGTCTTCTGGTCCCTACTCTACCTGGAAACATGGAGACTAAAGTTGGGAGAAAGCAGCAGAGTCCTGTCTGGGATTTATTTGAATACGATGGCGAAGAAGATAAAAGACATGAAAAAAAAAAACTAAAACTAAGCATTTAGGAAATAATAAAAACTAATAAAACTAGCAAACCTGCTCTAAAAACAAATTAAAACTAACTGAATTGGAGAAAAAAAAGTCAAAACTAAATAAAACTAAACTATAATGAAAAATCCAAAACTATAATAACCTTGACTAGAGTCAGGTGAATTAAAAAAACAGATGTTGACGGACGTTACAACAAGCGAAGAAGAAGAAGAAACATGTTGTGGTATGTGTGGACACACCAGGAAACCCAATCATTTTTTAATTTAATATGAGAAAGAGGGGTAATATATAATAATAATGAATATATCTGTAAATCAACACCATATTTACATTTGTCCCCATGTTTTTGGAATGACTTCTTGTGTCATGTCGCAATAATAAATAAAAAAATCATCGCATTTGTGAGTTAATGGAAAAACTGACATTTCGCACTTCTGTTTTTTCGACATTTAGTAAATATCGGTAAAGTTTTGCGCGGATGTCCAATGGAAAAGCGACTAGCGTGTCTGCGTATCCACATCATATGCGATTCACCACTGTAGTAAAAAACCAGGACTCAGATACAGGTTGCACAGCTAAAGCAGTCGCCCTGTAATGGATTACACCAACACCACACACAGCAGGAGGGAAAATGACTCCAGTTTTAATAAATCCTTGTTTGAATTAGGATGAAAAATTAATCCTGCAAATTGGCTGTGTAGATGAGATGAGGCGTGCATGATACAGTGTTTCATAGTTGGTTATCAGTGGATCACAGAGAGAAAGGGTCGGGGGTGCCGGAATATTAGCTCAACTCTTAAGGAGCGTTTAAGTGGTAGTATAAGTGGACACCATCAGACTGTAAAGTGAACATGAGGCTGCACAGGAGGGTCTCACACCTGGATGAACAGCTGAGGAGGAGGCTGGATGTAGGAGCGAGGGAGGAGATCCAGGACAGCGCGGAGTGTGAGGCTGGCTTCTGGCTGAAACTTAAAAGAAAGAACTAGAAACCAAGCTGTGGTGCGTGATTAGAAAATAACACAAACCCAGAGGAGACTGAAGGGGAGGTGAAGGGAGAGGGAGAGGGAGAGGGAGAGGGAGAGGGAGAGGGAGAGGGAGAGGGAGAGAAGCAAGCAAAGGTCTAAAAGTTCTGTTCTGTTGAAAAAGACCGATATGATGTCTTAATTCACCTCTGGTCATCGTATAATTTTGACCATAATTAACTTCACGAACTCTCCTATCCTCTCTCCTCTCCTCTCTCCTCTCCTCTCCTCTCCTCTCCTCTCCTCTCCTCTCCTCTCCTCTCCTCTCCTCTCCTCTCCTCCCTCCCTCCCTCCTCCCTCCTCCTCCTCCCCTCCTCTCCTCCTATATATCTGGCAGTTGTGAATGGAAATGAAAAAATAATCTTTTTTACAGTTCATTTGCACTGCGTTTTCTCTCCCCAGTCTGGTGGAGACTCAGGTGGGCATGTGTATTAATAGCTTTTCCCGTCCGTGACGTCAGCTGAAATCACACATGTGCCACTTAACGCTCAAATGGTGTTTTATGTTGATTGTACACATATAAATGCTATTTTGTCAGTGCTGTGTGGCATTTGTTAGTACAAAACCCATCTTTCCGCCTCTTAACCCCAAAGATGTATTCATTTTCAAGCCTTTTCTGCCTTTCATCCTTGCTAGTACCTCTAGTCATAGGCCTGTAAATCTGTTGCTTCCTGCTATCTGCTCTTTCTTTTCCTCCATCACTCGTTCACTTCTCTTTCTCCTCTTTAATGTAGTTTTCAAACAGTATTCATTTTTTTCATTCCAACTCTTTTTCTGTCCCTGCATGTGTCCATGTGACTAATCTCTCTCTGCTTGTCTGTCTTCATTGAAAAAGCCCTGTATACTCCCCCTGAAAGCTTTGTGGGGTCTAAAATACTAAATGCCAGTCTGTCTGTGCCAGGCCCTCGCTTAGTGCCGGTCTCCTTGGTGATGAGACCGGCGATCAGGCCGTTCTGCGCCACACACTGAGGGGTTTGTGATTGTGCAAGCCATTTGTGTGTGTGACTCAGCATACACTACATGTGTGTACGTTTGTGGCCCTGTCTGTTTACAGACGTATACTGTACGTATGAGGGCAAAAGCAGGGCAGTACGGCGGGCATGTATTCACTGTCTCATTATCATGTGAATGCAGCACGTTTTCGCAGCCAAACAAGGGGACCCCTGTTCCATCTGCCAGGAATGGAGCGCCACAGCAGCCAGGCTCCAACATGGTGCAGTTCTGCGCTGGCACAATTCACCAGGAGTTTAGCTCCACAGACACTGCTGTTGGCCTCATCCTGATTCAGTCCATCTGTACTGACATCTTAACAGCCGGCAAGGAATCGGTCTGTAGGAACGAGACTGGAAGAATTCATTCAGAAACATTAGCAATTTTAATACATTACATATGACTTTATATGTACATTATGTTACATTTATAGTATTTTGTTACTTTTTCTGTGATTAATGACTATTGATGGGTGCATATGTAATTGTCATCTTGCTTTTATTGTTTTTTTAGTTCTTTTTGTTGTACTTCAAAGTTTGAGACAAATAAACTAAATAAACTAGAAGCACTTGGAGAGCGCAGACCTCCGCCAAGGCTGATCAGTGCCCCCCCCCCCGTGGGCCCCCCCACCCCCGATCACCACCAAAATTTAATCATTTCTTCCTTATCCCATTTCCAACAAACCCTGAAAATTTCATCAAAATCTGTCCATAACTTTTTGAGTTATGTTGCACACTAACGGACAGACAAACACACAAACAAACCCTGGCAAAAATAACCTCCTTGGCGGAGGTAATAAATACCCCATGACCATAATACATTAAGGTCATTGGGTTTTATGCACTGCATTGCATTGTTCTAATGGTTAAGTATGATAGGGATGGAAATAATGTCAATTTAAGCCCACAGGTAATCCTTATTTTAGTCCCTAGTTTATGGTCTTTGTGAGTGAGGGTCTACCTACTCCTTTTGTCCTGCTGTTGTGTTTTCATGTTTGCTGTAACCTGTATGTTTTCAGAAAGTTTGCTGCATTACAAGGTGCTGCTTGCATCATTCACAGTCATGTCATGAGGTGTTTGTATTTTCTTCACGTACCCCTGTGGATGGTTATGCATGTATATGTGTGAATATTCAAGATGTCTTTGTGAATACTTTCCCCTTTCAAAGTCATTCACACTTGTCAAAAAAAAAAAAAAAAAAGCTACCAGATCGTGACCCTGTTGGGCACCTATGGCAGATTTTTCATATTAGACCTTCTTCAAAACAAATGAGGGAATATCTTTTGGATGGATGGTGTAGATACTTCCAGTTTAGCTCATAAGCTGTAGATTCAATGCTAAAGTGCACTGAAACTGTTTTGGCAGAATCTTTTTGCCATATTTTGTAGAAAAAGGAATAATTTGCTGAGCAGTAGTTTTTACTTTTTAACACTTCTTCTTGTATTATTTTTCTAACATAGCTATTGGCTGATAAATTGTTGTAACCAAGCTGCTGCAGAAGGATTCTAAACCCTAACCTGTTCTCTGAGGAGAACCTACACGCAGGTGGCCTTTGCCATTATCATCATCAGCACACTAATACTGTACAACCCTCTCCCTACACAGGTACACTGAGGCTCTAAGTGCTAGGATATTGATTTGCCTGACAGAGACTAATTCTTTGATATACAGGCGTAGAGTTAGAGGTCAGTGCTGTGGTCTGGTCTCTCACATCGCACTGGGACCAATTTAAAGGCCAAAATAGCTAAGGGTCCTAACAGAATGACTTTCAATGCTCATGTGGAGCTGAGGTGTTAAGAAGTCACGTATGTGCAAAGACATGCAGTGATTTTATGCATAAGTGTTCATGTGCATGTTGCTCTATAAATTGCTTGTGCAAGCAGTACTGAGGTGCTTGAATCATGCATGGAATATCATGCAGCTCATACTTATTATGTAAAAATGGGTAGCTGAATTGAATGACACACGTGAAGCCTCGCTGAATGAACATATTCCAGACAAATAATGGTTGAGTTATGCGATAAAGTACTGTCAGGTACAGTAGATCATTTCGGTGAAGTTGAACTCAAATGAGCTTTTAAGGGTTCACAACCTCTGGGAAGTGCAAGCACAAACAGTGGATGATAAAGCCCTGAATTAGCTTGGAGTCAGGTGTTTTGATCCCTCTTTAAAAATGCATTTTATTCTAGCCAGGATAGGTAGCTGAGAATTGGTTTGACAAAGGAGACCAGGCCAAGATATTGGAAGCAGAGATAAAAAGTACACTGTAAGCCCGGACTTTGTATTTACTAAAATGCTTTAAATACATTATACTTAAATGATTTAAGTTTTATGATGTTACTATAAAATGTTAAGTATATTCTACTAATTTGTAAATGTAGTCAAAAGTACGAAAAAGTTTAAGTTGAATGGATTTAAATCACTAAGTTTTAGTCATGACCACACCTTTTTATCTCTGCATTGCATCATGGGTATTGGGCACGTTGTTGAAAATGTGCTCTTTTTCTGTGCAGGGGTTCAGCGGGGTTGTGGTGTTAGTGTTAATTTTGACGTAATGTTTGTATGGCAATGTTTTTTGGCCTTTTTGTGTTTGTTTTTGTATTTTTGTAGAGCTGCACCATGAGTGAGAGCCATAGGCCGAACAATGGCTTTCCTGTTCAGCTATGATTGTTCATGCATTATATAAATTTTTATGCCTTGTCAAATTATAACCACTTTCTGTACTGGTAAATTACACTAAGCTAACTTCCTATCTAACTTCCATCCATGCTATAATATACTAAGTTGAATAATTATACAAAGCAGTTTATGTTGCAAAAAGATTTGATTTAAGTCAACTTGGAATTGAGTACAATGAACTGATGATATTAAGTCTAATGATTATACAAAGCAATTGACATTGCCACAAATTTTAAGTTAAATTAACTTGGCATTTACTGTGTTATACTTAAAATAGCAATTCCATTCAAATCAAGCATTTAAGTTTAATACACTCAAGTTTTCATTACTTAAATTTTTTAAGGCAACCAGTTTCCTCAGATTTTAAAGTAAACTCAACTTATCCGTTCTTACAGTGTCGTAAACGCATTTCAGAATGAATTGTGGTTATCTTAGCTTAACATACTGTATATGAAGGAATATAGATGAATCAATCACTGTAACTGAATAGAATCATCTCATTTCCAAAGGATTGTACTGCACCTCACTGCCCTTGCTTCCTTTATTCCTTTATTATAACAGTCAGTTGTCTAACTCCATCATAACAGTCTGTGTATTGATTTTATTTAGAGCACTCAGGTTGGTTTTCCATAAAAATCCCTATGTGCTCTCCAAATCTCTTCAATGCCTTTATTTGCTTTTCTACAGATGGATCAGTGTACCAGACTAGTTACTATATCTTAGAAATGCAGTCAGCTAACATCAACAAACAAATCTCTTCCACCACAATGCAGACTGTTAGAACAAGCGTCATGTAAACACAGAAGCATATGCAAATGTTACAGAATAATGCGGCGTTCCAGGCCACCCGTAACTCGTGTTTTTCCAACCTTCTACCATTGAAAATGCACTGGAATGACAGTCAAACCCATGACTTCCCACCCGTGAACTCGTACTAGATCGATGTACTCCCAGTTCCGAGTTTTGACATCACGTAGCCCGTGAAAAACAGTGGCGGCCCCCATGGATGCGGTGTCTATGCCAAATTGTTTGTTAAAACAAGGTATTGCCCTAATGTTATTTATCTGCAAATGTTATGCATAATCAGCAGCTACTCTAGTGTTAGGACAAGAATAAATTAATACCAAATACATATCCAAATGTACAAATTACGGAACATAAAAGGTAAACAGCTTAATTTGCCTTATGCTCCGTTTGTACTCCTCTGTTTCCCTCAAATAAGCAAAGAACAAACACCTCTGCGATAAAAATGACTGTAAATGAACATAACATAAGCGTGACTTGCCTGGAACATTACAAAGTCGTGAGTTGTGGTTTGAAGTCATGATTTATGGGCTCAAAAACCGGCCTGGAATGCAGCATAAACCCCAGGATGTGAACACTTTGATCAGATTTTCATGAATTTCAATCATCAAGTCAAATGAACTAAACTCATACCTAGGGGTGTAAGAAAATATCGGTTCTGCAATATATCGCGATATTTCATTTCACAATACTGCATTAATATTAAAAAGTACTGTATCGATATTTTCAGGTATTTGTTCAAATGCAGATATTGTGGAGGTTCATTTTGTTTTTTTTTGTTTCATTTTTGTTTATATTTTATTTATTATTATTTAACAGTATTTTATTAAATAATGTTAGTTCCTTTGTTGGGATTGCACAAAATAATGTTATGATGTTAGTTATGAACTAACAGAATATGAACATTTGAACAGGACCTTAAACTGTAATGTCTGTAAAACATAATTTAAGTTTAAACACAGGACAATTTGGTGATATAGCATTAGATCCTGTTCTGATCAAATAAAAATGTGCTTAGTATTTGTGCATATTTCTGGTGTAATTCAATTCTTAACCCTTTCATGCATGAATTATGAGAGCCTTAATCAAGATTTTTTTCCTGAGTGTTTTATTCCTCTAGGCATTAAAAAAACAAAGCGATTATTATATATTATTTTTTTATGAACCTATTTTTCAGGGAGTTGCAAAAATGTCCACTCAGCTGGACACCATACATTGAATTTTTGAAGCAAAGAAATATATTTACTGATAAACTGTATGAAAACTATGAAATGAAAACATTTTTAATGCAGCTAATATGATGTTTTCTCACATTTTAACATACTTAAATAAAGACAATATGCTTTTTTGTTAAAAAAAAAAACAAAACAAAACTGTTAAAGGTAGGGTAGATGTTTTCCTGGAGCATTTTTTTTTTTTTTTTTTTTAACTATATTGCTTAAAATCCCCTTCACACCCCAATTTGCAACCACTTAATTAAATGCTCTAAAAAAATAAAAAAAATTTAGACACCTGTGGAATGGACAGGACTGAAAAAACACCATCCAATCATTCTAACAGGCCCATCGAAATGATTAAATGGTGATATGTCTTTCAAACTCAACTGCCATTCGTCCCTCCCCCCTCTGCAAGTACAGTCCGGTACTCTGGAGGGGTCAGGGTTTGGACTTTTGAATTGTGTATTTTCAAACTATAGCTTGCTGGAACCATTTTTCCAGGATCTCCTACCCTACCTTTAATTGCAGACTAATAACAATACCAAGCAATGAACACTCAAACATGTTAGTGCAGATCAGGTTTATGAAGAACAGCAAAGTTACAGTAACGGTATAAATTACAGTGTATGGGATGATGCATAAGTGTCCACTATGTTGGCTGATATGGAACTAAAACAACAAAATCCATGAATATACAGGGGAACAGCTTAAGAATACATGTCCGCTGGAGTGACCACTATGCATGAAAGGGTTAAAGTAAATAATCATTTAAAAAAAAGAAACAAACAAAAAATTGCCTTTTTACAGTATCATGATCCTAGTATTGTGATTTATATCATTTTGCCAGATTCTTGCCAATGCACACCCCTACTCATATCTGTACAAATGCTTCTCACTTAGCCATTTAGCCACATTGGAAACACACTCCAGACATAGACTAAACACTTCTTTGGTTCTACCAACATGTGACAACAGCCTAATTGAGTCAGCATAAAATAATCTGGCTATCACCACCACCAGATTGACTGTAAAATGACCTCATGATAAAAGCATATGTGGATCCCTAAGTTGGCTTTAACAGTCTCATGCTCTAACTGTCTGTGCCAGACTGTAACGTCTCTTATTTCCTTCACATTATTCCAATTAAAACATGACTTGTGATTAAAGGACAGCACTCTGCTTGATATGTACGTGCGTTTAATAAAGACACGCAGAAAAAGACGACGAGTGTGTGCGTGAGAGAATGAGTTGAGCAAATATGGCACAGGCCAAGTGTTTCTTTACCATGTCTTTATTATCTGAGCCTGCTGGTGTGCATATGGGCCTTATCTTTGCTTAAATGTGCGTTGTGTATATGCCTTTATTATCTCGGATCATTGCTTGACTGTGTCGAGTTCTCAGTTCACACACTGGGTTAATTGACCTCTGGAGATGTTTCTCTCCTCAGTGATAATGAGTGTCTGGATTATATGATTATTTCACATATTCCTTTAGAAGTGAGATTTGTCCGGGCTTTGACTTCTGATTGGCGGCTCATTATTTTTCTAATTGAGTCACTGCACCACAGCTTCTCACATACTGTATTTTAAGTGTTTCCGCGATGGCGTCTTTGGAAACTTTTGCCCATTTGAAGCATGCAGCGACGTTTTGATTACACAGTTTCTGCTGAGTAGAGATTAAAGTAAGATAATGTGGTTTTATTTCTAAAGTCACAACAATATAAAGTGGCTTTGATATCAGAGAATTAAATTCTATTAAATAAATGGTTTTCCTATCAATTGTGACACATTTTAAATGAAAAACTCAATGATTCATTTCAGTGTAATTGACAAAAATATACTTGGACAGACCACATATACAATAATCTCAAAATGATAAATTTCCCGCAAAAATGATGTAGTGTTTTTGCCCACAACTCTTAATTTGTTAAATTCACATGCAGATAAATATTATATGAGCAATATTAAAGGTCTGATCATCAATGATTAATTGTCTTTGTGCCGTAATGTAGGTTAGGACCCAGGAGGCTAGCGAGCTGGAACGTAAAACAAACAAATCGTTCTCCATAAAGAAAAACATCTTTTAACACCTTCTCTGATGCATCCTGCATTATAATGACCTGTATTCCTGATAACAAAGAGAGCTGACGATGAGAAATGATCAGTGTGATGAAGTCATGTGGGGCTTTTGTTACCTGTGTTTAAATTTGTTTTTAGCATTCTCAAGGACGTTGTGTGTTTTCTGTTGCTCAGTGTACATACACATGAGCGGACACACACATACTCAGAGGCATTCACACCCAGACAATCAAAGAAACAAACTAATGAAGGCTTTTCTTAAACAAACAACTTGATTAAGACTCAGGAGGGGAGAGAACCAGGTGTGAACACTGTGGGTCATGAAATCATGTGTGAACGCATGCCAGCGATGTGTTTTAAAGATGCTGTTAGTAAGGTTTTAAGAAGTACGTCGTCTCCTGAGGGACTTGGTTTGGGCATGTTATCTCCAACATGGCTGCACACTACCTGGTGATCATCTTCTATCTGAACAAAGAAACAGGAGAGGTGTATGTTTGCCTTTGGGAGGCATGTTCCTGTTTTTCTTGAAGCTGCATATCTTCAGTGTCCACTGTGCAGTTCTGTGTCTTTGTTTCTCTGCACTTACACAGCAGGAAGCCTGTGAGTGAAGTTAAGCAACAAAACAGACCTTTTGGACAAACAATTCTCACTGTATATACCAGGGGTGTCAAACATGCGGCCCGGGGGCCAAAACTGGCCCACCAAAGGGTCCAATTCAGCCCCCGGGATGAATTAGTGAAATACAAAAATTACATTGAAGATATTAACAATCAAGGATGTCAAAATAAATTTAGTTCAATTCCATCTAAAGTGGGTCAGACCAGTAAAATTCGATCATAATAAAGTATAAATAACGAAAACCACATATTTTCTCTTTTTTTTTTAGTGTAAAAAAGTAAAATTACACAAAAATTTTAACATTTACAGACAAGCCTTTCATAAAAAATGTGAAAAACCTGAACAAATATGAACAACCTGAAATGTCTTAAGAGATTTAAGAGTAACTTTACCAATATTCTGTCTGTTATTAAATGTTTTGTGCATTTGTAGATCCACTGTGATCTGTGCGTTGTAATGAACATTTAAAAATGAGAAGCTGAGGCCAAGAATGGCACAAATTGTTAAAATTGCCGTTTTTTTCTTAATAAATTTCATTTTGGTCATGGTTCATATTTTTCCATTTTTTTAAAGGATAGTTTGTAGATGTAGAAATTTTGATAACATAATCTTACTTTTTTCACTCTACAACATAGAAATTAGACAAACAAATTTTGGAATTGATGTTATTTTTGTGTTATTATGTTATTATTTTAATGATCTGGCCCACTGCAGGTATTGGGCTTTACGTGGCCCCTGAACTAACATGAGTTTGACACCCTGGTATATAGTTATTTTAGGGGATTTACCTCTTTATGTTGCCAGGATTAATCCGCAAATGAAGAACGAACACTTTGATTTAACACAAAAGTTGTAACATTTTAGCTCTTGCTCTTGTCACATTATTTTTGCAATAAACTCATTACAGTCATTACATAATTCCTTAAATAATTCTGGAAAAACTTGAGGCAACCCTTAACCTTTTTCCTCCCATTACATTCAATGTGTTCAGTGAAGAAAAGCGAAGAGTGGTGAATTTATTTTACAGAAGGAGAGGACGAGGAAAGCTTAATGAAATTATATGGTATACATAAAGAAGATAATGTAGTAATATATATTCTTATCATTTAGTGGTAAATTATTTATGGCTTTTATAAATGATTCGTTATCATTTTAATCTCATCATTTATTGATTCTGGAAATGCACAAATCATGTATTGTAGTACGTAGGCTTCTTGATTCCAGGAGTTTCTGAATTAAATAGAAGCATGTACAGTATTTGTGATCACTAAATATAGAAAAAACACTTTAAAGCTGCAGTTAGCCTCCAGATGATTTTCTGAATGTCTTTAAAATGTCTCCATCTTTACACTTCTTCCCAGGCCTGACTGAGAAAAACTGTCAGGGAATTGTGAGCGCGAACTTAGTAACATTGGTAAACAAAGGCAGATGTTTGAACTGTGAACAAACACGCATAAATTAGCACAAACGCCGATGTCAGTGGCAGCGAGCAAGGCCAAGGCAGCGTGCGTCAGAGTTACAGAGGCGTCTGTGATATGTGTCCCTCAAATGGGTTTTTACCTGTTTTTTTTTTAACTTGTAGTGAGAAAGTGGGGCTACAGTGGGGGTCTGGTTTGGTCTCCATGGAAACTGACATTCTCTTGAAGGTGCTTGGCAGCCGCTGCCAATTGTTGAGCTTGGGTAATGGTTCGAAATTCTCCGTAAAGTGCCTCAGAGGTTGTGATTAAATTCAACCTGCTCAGGGTAGACTCACGCAGTGACTAATCACACCATTTTAGAAAGACGGAGAGAAAAAGCTTCATGGCATTCAGGCAAGGAAATTTATAGTCTGCTCACATATTAAATATTTATTTTCACTGCCTTGTTTCTGACTGGCTGTCAATCTCAATAATATTTCACTTTTGCTCATAATAAAAGCACTGTTACATGAGATAATGCTTTGATTCTTGCTCGGACAGGCTCATTGAACCATCATTTATGTTTACTTTACATTAATATCATGTTCACACAGAGGAATGACCATTTGTCCCTGAAACATAAAGAAAAAACACTCATGTGCAACACTTGTTTTTCTCTACATTATTTAACCCCCCTCCACCAACCTCTTTCCCATGAGCCTTTGCTGGCAGACTTAAATAAGAATGGTCAGGCTCCAGTGCTTAACAACTGATGAAATGATGGCTTCTCTTCATCTGCTAGGCACAACGCTTTAGCTGTCAGTAGCAGTAGAATGAAGGCAAGCTGAATGTCAGTAGGTGAAAAGAATCAACCAGCTGAAGCTTCAACCGCTCACCTCTCCCCACACTGCTCGCTCATGCAAAAAATATGGAAGATTATAGACTTTGTACATGTTTATACCACAGGAGCATCACAGAGTGTGGAATTCAATGCGTAAACCCTAACAAGAGAAGCTTTTTTTTTTTTTTTGACTTTGGTCTGCTCCAGTTGTATTTGATGTTGTCACACATAAGGGGGCTGTAATAGGATTCTCATCTGAGCAAGATGACTATATGTTTCCAAGAATATAAAGTCTCTGTTCCACAAACCTGAATACTCATGGGGGTCTGGTTGCAAAGGCCTGGATTTTGAGTATCCACCGTGCTTAGGTCCAGGAGGAATGGCGAAAAGTTGCAGAACACCAAAACATAGATATATGGATCTAAAATATGCTGATATGAAGTATTTTTGGTTCACACACATTGAGATTATTCATATCTGAGGTTTGCAGTGAGTTTTTTTTTTTTGTTTTTTTTTCTGGCAGTTGGCATCGACAAAATGGGCAAGTGTACCTGTGTTTTTTCAGAGTTCTTGGTAAAACTCCATCAAAGCTTCTTTGTATGCCACAGGAGCTCCTGTTGTTCTCAGCCTGGGTGGCCAGTTTCTGTTTAGCCTGAGAAAATTAAAGGTTCTCAGCTAAGCACAGGTTGTTTCTGTCAACCTCTCCTCTTTTCAGGATGTTGTGAACTGAAGAACAGTGCAATACAATAATAAAGTTGTGTTTCGTGTGAAGATAAAGTGAGTTTATATGAATTGAAATGTATCACGTAAAGAAAAAAAAGAGTAAAGCGGTTATATGTGGACGAGTATGTGATTGATGCGAAGTCTGGAGTCCTGCCCTTTAGAAAATGAAAGAGGAAAAGCATGTGTTCCCAGGAGAAGTTATGTCAAATGGTACCCTGCAAGCAAAAAGCTTTTATCGCTGCTGATAATATTTAAAGCACTTTTCAGCGAAAGTAACGATTTTTAAACCCCGCACTAGCCGAATGTCACTGATAAAGCTGGAGTCAACGGTGGACCATCCCACTGAGCAGATTCTGTTATCAGACAGCAGATGTAGCAGGCATCTGTTTGCACATGTACAAACCAACCAGCCGACAGGACTTTCATCCAGCAGTTATGAGATAGTTTGTACCAGTGCATCTGCTTTAGACTGGAAACCAGTAATTGAGGGCAGAGCAGTTCAGGGAATTAGGGAAAAAAAAATGTAGCTATGGGAAATTTACTTCTGGCAAGGTTGGTGAGCATAGTTTGGCACTGGGAGGTGTTTTAAACATTAATTCGAATTCCCATCGCATACATTATTTATTCTGTATCGAAATGAAGACGCAAACAACCACAAAGTATTTGCTCTTATGTCCATTGTGGCTTGTGAGTATTAACAAACCTCTTAGCTTAGAGCTGAAGCTATGAATCATAGTTTACACTGGAACAAGGTATATATGTCCTTGCTATAATGTCTGTAGTAGATTATTATATAATATACAAGCACATACACAAAGCATTGTAACAGATCAGTGCAAGGTGTCCAAACCCTTATCTCCTTATATTTTTAGTTAAGTAATTTCATATCAGTATAACAATACATTTTACATACAGCACATAGACAGGATTATTTCTTATTATATTATGAATTTTATGCTCAACAAATAACAGCTAGATATTCTAAGACACAGGTGTCAAACATGCGGCCCGTGGTTCCAAAGGTTCCAATCCAATCCGCGCGCATGATTTTATGGAGTGCAAAAACTACACTGAAGATACTAACAGTCAAGGGTGTTGAACTGGTTTTAGCCCAATGTGATCTAAAGTAGAATAGTAGTCTAATAACCCTTACGATAAAATGTGAACAACCTGAAAATTAAGTACAATTTTAACAATATTCTGTCTGTTACTAAATGTTTTGTGGATTTGTAGATCGATTTGTAAATTGTGTCAATAAGCTGACAGATAATATTATAGACATTATTTTAGCTACACATCCCAAAATTCAAAATTTCAACAATATCATGTTTGTGTAACATTGTGTGTAATGCACATGTACAAGTGATAAGTTGAGGCATAATATTGTTAAAATTTAGCTTATTTTTCTTAAGAAATTCAATTATTTTCAGGTTATTCACATCTTTTTGTGAAAACATAATTTGTAAATGTAAACATTTTCATAATTTAATGTTTTTTATTGCACTAAAATGAAGAGAAAACTTGGAGTAGTTGTTATTTTAGGTTTTTATGCTATAATTTTAACAGTTTGGCCCACTTGAGATCAAATTGGGCTGAATCTGGCCCCTGAATTAAAATGAGTTTGACACCCATGTTCTAAGACTTCTGTCAGGCATGTAAAAAAACTATATAACATGAACTTATTGTTATTATGTTATTATTGTTATTATATCTGTGGTATAATTTACAAAGCCTCCTATGGTGTATGGTCATGGCCCTATATTTATGTTATCTCATGCACTGTAAGCCCGGAATTTGTATTTACTAAAATGCTTTAATTACAGTGCACTTAAATGATTAAGTTTTATGATGTTACTATAAAATGTTCAGTATATTCTACTAATTTGTAGACATAGTTGAAAGTACGAAAAAGTTTAAGTTGAATGGAATTAAATCACTAAGTTTTAGTCATGACCACACCTTTTTATCTTCGCATTGCATTGTGGGTATTGGGCATGTTGTTGAAAATGTGTTCTTTTTCTGTGCAGGGGTTCAGCGGGGTTGTGGTGTTAGTGTTAATTTGGATTTAATGTGTGTATGGCAGTGTTTATTGGCCTTTTTGTGTTTGTTTTGTATTTTTGTAGAGCTGCACCATGAGTCAGAGCCATAGGAAGAACAATGGCTTTCCTGTTAATCTAAAATTATTGCTGTACAATGGAAACGGAAAACTTAATGTCTTGTTGACCTTAAAGTACTTTCTGTAGTGGCACATGACATTGAATTAACTTTTACCACTACAACATATAAAATTGAATAATTTCATAACTATTTTGGTCAGGAGTAGGACTTTGAGTTTGATTATTAAAAAAAAGTGTTTAATCAATGATAAAGTAGTCTGGCTACAACTGAGAAAATTAGTCAGTGTAACCTAAAATGCTGAGTTGGATAGGGGTTGTTTTTACAACAGATTTAAAGTACAAATAACTTGTTTTTAGTGTTTTCTACTTAATAGTTTAAGTTCAATACTTTTAGCATTAAAGGCAATCTCTTGCCTCAAATTTTTTGAGTAAACTCTACTTATCCGGGCTTACAGTGTGTTTACTGTCAGTCAAATGACAAAAAAAAAAAAAAAAAAATGGTGTGAATAGGTCATTTGTGATGCAATGGGATATGAATTATACTAGACTAGATTAGACAGACTCTGGAATGAACTGCCCCTGTCCCTCCGTGTGGTCGACGCTGTGGACTCTTTTAAAAAGCAGCTCAAGACGTTTTTATTTAGGGAAGCTTTTGGTTGATGGATTTATCCTTATAATTTATTTTATGAAATTACTCTTATGTTGCTTTATTGCACCCATTTTATGTACAGCACTTTGTGATTTTTATCTGTGAAAAGCCCTTTTATAAATAAACTTTACTTACTTACTATTATATATATTATTGTTATTATATCTATGGTATAATATGCAAAGTACAGTCTTTTCATATCATGCTTCTTTTTTTTTTTTTGAACTCTTCCTGTTCATATTTACCCCCTCCTATGTTGTATGTTCATGGCACTCCATGTTTATGTCATCACATGTTTACTGTCAGTCAAATGACCCAGAAAAATATTGGTGTGAATCAGTCATTTGTGTCACAGTGGGATATGAATTATACTAGGTAATATGAAATGATAGTTTTGCTGTCATTACAGTAGCCCATTCATCTGTGAGGAGAAGCCAATTGGGTTGATTCCTGCCAGTAGAACAGTAAAAAATAACCCTGCCAGATGTAAATCAGTTTAGAATGATAATTTGAGTACATGGAAGCAGCTGATATTAACAGAAAGCTGCCCAGTCTCTCACAATGAGGTTATGATGCAACGTTTTGCACTGAATTGCACTCTGGGTAACAAGTGTGTGCAGGTGTGTCAGAGAAAATCATCTGGTCCTTGAATAAAAATGTGGATGTGAAATGTTTTTGGATCATGAACTCTTTGTGGCGGATTTATGCACGGTGATCACTTTATGCTCGGAGCCAGGGAGGGTTTTAATGAACTGTCCACTGTCGGGATAGATAATATGTCGATAAAACACATGAACACACCCACTCTCTTATACACATGTAGAAAAAGTCAATAAGTTTTTCATCCTAACACTAGTGCCGAGACAAGAATGTACTAACAATTACTTGTAGTTGCAGGAACATGAAGTACAAGCAAGTCTTGAGTGACACGGCTCAATAGGCAATTACAGAGCAGTATTGAGAAAAGCTGCCAACAGGGACAAAGCGTAGTGTGGCTCCGTGTGCCTACAGTGTTGTTGATTTTTGTTTAATTTGCTGTATCAGTGATTTCACACCGTCTGACATTCTTATTCTTGATTACGCCCATAATTCATAACAGTAATTATGGTTTCTTTTTTTTTCTTTTTTGCAGGTTCAAGGTTTGATCCACACACAGGAAGAGGTAAAAACAACTCATTCCTAAAATCATTTCCTACTGACTAATTTTTCTGAATGTACCGTCTGGGAGACAGGATGATTAGCAGGCATTAGGCCGTATCTGCAGTTGTGTGTGCTCAGGTTGTGTGGAGATGGATACGGGGGGCTTTATTGAGAGAGTCGCGGTTGGCTGTTTTCAGTGAATTCCCCATATGCATGCACGCATACAGTAGTTAGTGCAGCAGGCTGAGGCTTTAATCGCCCTGAACAATAAAGGTGGATTATGGTATCAGTCATGATCAGACACAAGCGCAAACTAAACCGCACCATATGCGCTTGCTGAAAAAGCAAGTGAATGTCGACACAAATGCCATTAATTTGAACAATGCGCAAAAAAACACACATAAATCATACTTTGACAGAAACAGTGATTGTGATATGATCCATGGTGTCGCATTGAGAGTGATTTTGCACGTCATCTTCACTGAAAAAAATGTCACATATATATATACTGGGGTCTGTACCATACAAGCACATTCCCTTGTATCTGTATCTGTAATATATGATTTGTAACCTGGGTCCATCTCTGCCGCCCCATAATGCTCTGTTGTGTTTATAGAGGTATGTTTGGACACCTTGTCTCCTGTGACTTTCATATTGCACTTGCTATATTGCAGTTTCTATAATGTTTTGCCTCATAGTTTGGTCTTAAATGCAGTCACTGAGATGTTACTTTAGAAGTCAATGTACTGCACATATTGCCAATTGCAGGGGTGTCAAACATGCGGCCTGGGGGCCAAATGCAAAGGGTCCAGTTCGACCCTGGGATGTTTTTACCAAGTGCAAAAATGCCACAGTCTTGAATTGAATTAAGCAAAAAAAAAAAAAAAAAAAAAAAGGTTGAATTAAGGTAAAAATCTTGAATTAAGCCTAAAAAAAAAAATCTTCAATTAAGTAAAAAAATCTTCAATTAAGCCAAAAAATCTCAAATTTAGCAAAAACTCTTGAATTAAGCCAAAAAAATCTTCAATTGAGTAAAAAAAAAATCTGAATTAAGCCAAAAAAAAATCTTCAATTAAGTGAAAAAAAAATCTGAATTGAGCCCAAAAAGACATCTTCAATTAAATTTAAAAAAATTGAATTAAGCCAAAAAAAAAAAATCTTCAATTAAGTAAAAAAAATCTTGAATTAAGCAAAAAAAAATCTTCAATTAAGTAAAAAAATCTTGAATTAAGCCAAAAAAAAATCTAGAATTAATAACTTAATTTTTTTCTTTGTCTTAGTGCAAAAAATAACATTAAATTATGAAAACATTTACACGTACAAACTATCCTGTAACACAAAAATGTGAATAACCTGAAATATCTAAAGAAAATTCAGCACAATTTGAACTCTTTTCTGCCTGTTCCTCAGTGTTTAGTGTCTTTGTAGATCTGATCCATAATGCACATGGACAAATGATAAGTTGAGGAATAATATTGTTAAAATTGCACTAAATTTTCTTACGTTTTTTAATTTAAATTTCAGTTTTTCAGTTTTTTTTTTTGGATAGTTTATAAAAGTAAGTATTTTCATAATTTAATGGGATTTTTTTACTCTAAAACAAAGACAAAAATTTGGAGTTGTCATTATTTATGGGTTATTATGTTATTATTTTTCTGGTCCGGCCCATTGGAGATCAGATTAGCTGAATATGGCCCTGAACTAAAATGAGTTTGACACCCCTGGCCTATTGCATATTACTATGAAAGCTTCCATGCCATAGTTTTATATTTGGTCTATGTGTGTGATGGTAATTTGACAGAAAGCCTCTTCCTCACTGATTTACTAAAACTTAACAGAGCATTTAGAGCAGATTTCTTGTGCTTTTTACAGTGGCAGTAACAGCAATTTGAGGGATTTGGTAATGGTTTGAGTTTTTGCCATCTAGGCGGCATTTGATCATTATTGCGATGGTAGACCTATGGCTCTTTTGGTCTATTTCTGGCAGATGGAGTCTGTAACGGTTTATGTCTGTGGCCTTCCCTCTGTAGATCCCAGAGTATTTTAGTCTAGAATAATCCCCACCATCTGCTCCCTCCTCTACTACGCTTTAGCGCTCAGTGTCTCTCTCTTTTCATCTTTCCCTCCAGTTTATTTCCTATTGCATTTCCTCTTTTTTTTGTTTTTTTGTTGTTTTTGTGACCCCTCCCTTTTGCATGATCCATCCTCGTGTTCTCTCTCCCACTTGACGCGACCCCTCATCCTTCTGAGTCTTTCCGCAATCTCGACCTTTTGCGTTTACATGGTTGCTTTGCTTTTATTCACTCTTGTTGTAAAACTGTTAATGCAGTCAGTGTACTCCACTTCAGTGTTTCCCTCTTTATCCCTCTCCATTTCCACATTTACCCGCCCACGCCAAAACCTTGTCTGCGGCCTGTCAAATCCTAATCTGGGTTTCCACGAACAAGGACTTTACTCTCACATTTCTAATATGAAAGCCCTAAAAATCCAATTTCAAGGATGTATGGAGCTGCAATTTAGACATATGTGCATAAGTCTTGCAAAACTGATCCCCAGGACTGGGTTATTTGTAAATCCACTATGAGCTAGTTACTACATCCAGTTAAAACAGATGGAACACCATCTAGTTACATATGGAACATCATAGAGCCAACTAAGGCATAACTTCTAATAAATTATACTCGTCATACATAAGTAAGTAAAACTTTATTTAAATAGCCTGTTTTAAAACTCACAAACATAAAAAGGCATGGAACAAAGTGCTAAAGTGTAAAATCATAAATAAATAAAAAAAAAAAAGTCGTAGGCCACCTTTAGCGATGCTTTTTTCACAGTTGAAATGAGCATATATTTTTTTCCTCACTATCTTTTCTTCAGATACAGCAGGATACAGGAAATATCTGCACAGTGCATTTAATAAGGGTATTTAAAGGGTTGTCAAGTCAGTATTTATTGTGACCCCTGACCCCATGACAAGAAGCAGCACAAACAGTTTAGAAACATTTGACATATGTGAATGAAACCTGATGTAAAACATCAGAAAATGAATATCATAAATCTCATCTTGTCAGAACAAAAGGGTTAAAGACATGTTAAAGGGAGTGATATTTTGCTGTTTTAAATGAAATTATGCATTTTAAAACATTTCCCTGTGGTCTACATAACTATAAATGCTATGCTTGGGTCTGAATTCTTCATTAATTCAACTCCACAGGTCCATCTTCAACCCTATTTCTGAATAACGACACCAGAAAGGTTGTTTTGAGTGCTGGCCCTTTAAATGCAAATGACCCCACCCCCCTCCAGGTTGTTGACTGTGCTGCTCTGTCTCGTTCAGCCACTTGAGTTTGTTAATACAACCAACAACTGAACATTTAGGTAATCGGCTCGAAGTTTGGACATATTTTCATTATGGGCGACAACCGCTGCTGCTGACAAACAATTATGTCGTGCTCAGAGAAATGTTCATTGAAAGTCTTGACCTTATATGTGCAAATGCTGTGACGTAACTAGTTATAAAATGTGACAAATTAAGCAGGAATTGAAATGGGTTGTAGAAATCCACTCGATTTTTACCTGAATGAATATGAAGATAGCTTTGCAGCACCTGGAGGGTTCAAATTCAAACTTTACGAACTATTAGGGTCCAAATACACAAATAAATGTATCAAAGACTAATAAAAGTGGGTTTAGCAAAATATGATCCCTTTAAGTGAAAAGGGAGGTCACACCAAATACTTCCACTTTGGTTTATAGAAGCTGTTTTTCCATGAAACATATTTTTTATCGCTGTATATAGTTCACATACAGTATATCAAGATCTCATATTAATACAGAAACTGAGAAGTGCATATGTGAGGTCATTAGTTGTTTATCATGTTGGTATGTGTCACTTTCAGTATGATTATTGGTATGAAGTTATTGTTGAAATATATGTATTACAAGTTATGCAAACTATGAATTAGATAGTTACTATGTGTAATATATATCAGTTTTCCCGGTCGGTTTACTATCTGTTATTTACATTATTAGGACTCTAAACAGATGTAACATTATCATTAAGGAAGCAGAAGTAAAGTGTTATGTTATATAATGAGAGGTGGGAGTGGGATTTAATAAGTTTTTTTCTTCCCACTCCTTTTCAAGCAATACATATCGAATTAATATTGTTATTACAAGTGTACATGGCAATTGCTATATTGTCTTGATCACCTCTATTTATTAATGTTTGCTTTGTTATTAGTCCTTGTACACACAAAAGTTTAGTTTTTTCATCTGCTTGAAACAAATAAATAATAAATTAAATTAAAAAAAAAAAGTTAACTTTAGTAAACCAACAAACTTAATGCTGGGCTAAGACTTTTGCACAGAACATATAATGAACTGAACAGTGATAGACCAGGGGTGTCAAACTCATATTCTTTCAGGGGCCACATTCAGCCCAATTTGATCTGCAGTGGGCCAGACCAGTAAAATAATAACTGAAAAAAAGTAAGTTATATTATGATCAGGTTTACATCTAAAAAAAGTGCAATTTTACCTATTTTCTGCCTTGTTTTATCAGTTTATCATTTACACATGTGCATTACAATCGCACAAAACATTTAGTAACGGGCAGAATATTGGTAAAATTACATTTACTTTACTAAAGATATTTCCGTTTGTTCATATTTGTTCACATTTTTAAAAAAGTATAGTTTGGTAATGTAAACATTTTCATGTAATTTTCCTTTTTTTCACCAAAAAAACCAAGAGAAAATTTGTTGTTATCATTATTTATTGGTTATTATGATAATATTTTACTGGTTCTGACCCACATGAAATCTAATTGGACTGTATGTGTCTGCATGTGGAACCTGAATTAAAATGATTTTGACACCACTGATTGTTCATGTCTTCAGTGTAATTTTTGCATTTCACAAATTCATCCCGCGGGCCAGACTGGACTCTTTGGCGGGTCGGATTTGGCCCCCGGGCCGCATGTTTGACACCTGTGTGAGAGACACTCGGATCAGATCACTGCACTATGATTTTGAGTGTCAGTGTATTTTTTGTGTTGGATCAGAGGTTAAAAATAAATCAGTTTTACAGAGGAGCAGAGTTTAAAAGTTAAAAGCATGAAATGACACCTATAAAAGACTTCCCAGCTTTCATAGTGAATCTTGAACTGCGTTGTATCACCTCTCATCTTCCTCTTTAGTACCACAAAGATACAGAGGGAAAAGGCTCTTGACTCTGAGCTGCTCTGCTGCAGTTGTTGTGTGGCAAATCGCACATTACATGACTACTGCAGAAATCCTCAAGTGTGTATCTGCTGCATCCGCTCTTTCCCAGACTCCGCTCACACTGATGCTCAAATAGAGGATGAGCTCTTTGTCAAATCAGTACAAGTGAAAACATGACAACAACACTACACTTGGCACAGAGAGGCATGCGTTTGTGACATTGCTAATCTCCATAGAGAGAAACAGTGTCATAATGTGAAGGGCAGAGTACAAGGTTTATTCTCCTTGATAGATTCACATGTTCTGCGTGTGTCCCTGACAACAACAACACAAACTAAAATAGAGACAGGTATGACATTAGCACCTCAGTGACATGGTTGTCAGCCATGCAGAGCACATCTTTTTTTTTTTTTTTTTGCTGGATTAACAATGACTGAATGGATTAACAAAAGTGTGATTGTGACAGAATGATAAAGCATAACAGGGACTCCTGTGTCAAGTGGGTATTTCATAAAGCCGGATACCTTTAGCAGACACTGATAATACTCTGAGATCATCACATTTTGGCTCAGCTGTTAATGACGTCACAAACCCATGCAGCCCATATGCACATGCAAGGCCCCCCACTCAAAACCAGCACATACCCACTTAACACTGAGCGGATCATGTCCTTGTCATCGGACTCAAATCCATTAGCCCTCTCTCCCTCAATTTCCTCCTCTTCCGTTTCCTCCTGGGTCATTTATTTCCAAACGTCAGGTCCTCTTTTGGGAATTTTCTTTTGTGAGCTCATTAGAAATTACTACAGATTATGGATTGACAGTAGATTTTTAGATGCTGATATGATAAGGATAGTTTGAAGCAGAAAAAAAAAACTGATTAATTGGCTGGAATCACTGCCAAGACTCCCTTCCAAAATTTACCATTAAAAACACATTATGTCTGAAATGAACTCTTTTTTCCCACTTTCTCACAGAATCACAGAACATCAGACTTGTATTAATTAATCAATCTAACCATAAACATTGAAGTGAGGCCAATTTTTTTTTATTTTTTTTAATTTCAGCTCTATTTTCTCCCAAGGTCAGTATTTATAGCTCAGAGGTGTAATATTAACCAATAGACACTGACATGGATTTTTTCTTACATAAAAAGTGAATTACAAAGATAATTTCACCTCCATATCTACACAGAAGCTTTATGCCATGGGTGCCACATAAAGCCCAATATGACCTGCAGTGGGCTGGATCATTAAAATAATAACATAATAATACAAAAATAATATCAATTCCAAAATTTGTTTGTCTAATTTCTGTTTTAGAGCGAAAAAAGTAAGATTATATTATCAAAATTTCTACATCTACAAACTATCCTTTAAAACAAAATGGAAAAACATGAACCATGACCAAAATGAAATTTATTAAGAAAAAAGGGTAATTTTAACAATTTATGCCATTATTTGGCCTCAGCTTCTAATTTTTAAATGTTCATTACAATGTACAGATCACAGTGGATCTACAAATGCACAAAACATTTAATAACAGACAGAATATTGGTAAAGTTACTCTTAAATCTCTAAAGACATTTCAGGTTGTTCATATTTTGTTCAGGTTTTTCACATTTTTTTGTGAAAGGCTTGTCTGTAAATGTTAACATTTTTGTGTAATTTTACTTTTTTTACACAAAAAAAGAGAAAAATATGTAGTTTGTAATTTTGGCTGTTTTTGAGTACTTTTTGATTTTGCCTTTATATACTATATAAAGAAATGTTTACTATACCCATGTTTGGTATCTTTTTTTTCAGCACAACTTCATCTATCTCATCTGCCTATTATTTTTTCACTTTAACTTACTTTATCAACATAAAAGGACAAAAAACACACAAAAAATATAAAATCCGATTTGAAAAATGTATACAATTTATTGCATAAATAACACAAAGATGCTTAAAGAACCTTTTCAAAGACTTTGAAAGTAAATATTGGTTCTAAATATTAGGTATATCAAATCTAAATTGTAATAAATTAAAACGATACTCAAATATTTGATATAAAAGCATATCGTTACATAGGCGTTTCCCCCTGGTTCTCCCGGTTTCCGCATCCGGTTCAGGTGGGGGTCATTCTCACCCTTTTCTGTAATTCTAATGCAGTCTGTGGATTACAGTCCACAGATTCTGCCAGTTTTTTACGTTTTGAAAAAGGACAAAAAATGACGAAAGTACCCCAGTGGTGACCGACTTCCGACTTTACGATGTGCTAAAAATGCCATGGGGCCGTGACCGTAGACCCCTAAGGGTTAACATGCTTTCCAAAGTTTCTCTGACCTAAAGAATACATAAAATAAATACATAATAAAACCTAAAATAGGTTAAGAATAATATGAACTACATAACACAGAGATACTCACAGTCCTGTGGGAGATAAAGTGGTGCATCTTTCTAAGGAGCATCTACAGTAAATATTCAGCTCTCTTTTGCCTGCATTGCACTGAGATCGTTACTTATTACCAGACAAATACATAAAAGTAGTTGAAGTTAAGTTCATCAGTTTCAGCCACAACTGAAACTTACAGTACTTCACTGCAAAAACAGCCCTACTAGAAAGAAACCAGATATTCTTTCTATATAATAATAATAATAACTTTATTTGTATAGCTCCTTTAAAAACAAAGTTTACAAAGTGCTTTGACAGAGGGCACAACAGCAGGATACACGAAGAAAATAAAATAAAAACACTAAAACAGAAGCAACACAATTAGAGAGATGTATGAACAAGTTAATTATCAAACAAGATCAAATTTAAAATTAAAACTAAAAATTAAGGTTAAAAAGGCAGTAGACATCACATAAAAGCAATTCTATAAAAATGTGTTTTAAGAAGTGATTTAAAAGATGTTTTCTATGACTAAATTATCTTATCTTAAAGGTAGGGTGGGAGATCCTGGAAAAACAGTTCAAGCAAGCTACATTTTGAAAACACACAATTCAAAAGTCCAAACCCCTTTCTTCAGACGCCCCCCCCAAGACCACGCCTCCATTGTATTGATTGTACTTGCAGAGGGGGGAGGGGGGAGGGACAAATGGCAGGTGAATTTGATAGACATGTCACCATTCAATCATTTTGATGGGCTGGTTAAAATGATTGGATAGTGTTTTTTCAGTCCTGTCCGTTCCAGAGGTGACTAAGATTTTTTTATTGTTGTGTTAGAGCATTTAATTAATTGCTTGTAATCGGGATGTGAGGGGGATTTTAAGCAATACAGGGTGTTTAAAAAAAAAACTATACATTTTGAAAAATTACCCCCAGTTCTGCATTTGATAATTTTTGGAATTTTCTTGTATGGATGTCGGTAGGTAGGGGATTGGTGGATATTTGTCCAAATTTACAAAGCCAGGTTTTCATGCATGAGTAAGCAGGGGCAAATTGCGCAATCCAAGTTAAAACTGGTTTGCATGAAGTAGCGGAGGGATTTAAATCCAATCAAAGGTCATGGGAGGGGACAATGGGCATCCATCTTGTTTTCCACAAAATTGTCAGAGTTAACCCAAACCCTAACCCTAACCTTCGCCCTAACCCTAACCCTTGCCCTAACCCTAACCCTAACCGTAACCCTAACCCTAACCCTAACCCTAACCCTAACTTGGCCTGTCCTCAGTGACATTTTCAGACCTAAAGAAGTTTAATTAACATTGAAAGGCAGGAACAGCTCCCATAGGTAAAGAAATGAAATTGACATGGCGGCCAAAGTGTTAAAGCTGCAGTATGTAGGATTGTGGCCAAAACTGGTACTGCAATCACATTCAAAATACTGTAGAACGTGGTATCCTCTCCTCCTCCCCCCAGGCTAGGGGTTGCCAGATCCCGCATGAGCATCTACTACTAGTGTTTCCACTAATCCTTGCCATCACACCATAAATTTCATACAAAAAAATCATCACCAGACTTATTCTACATAAGTCTAATATGTAACAGGCCAGGACAAACATCCTGCACACTCAAATGAAAGTTTGCGAAGATTCAGGAGATAGAGAAAAGGGAAATGAACATTAGGTTTCACTTTTACTACAAGAGCCGCACGATCGTTTCTAACCCCCCACCACCACCACCGAACCATGGACGCCGAACTACCGAAACCCCCCCCCACACACACACACACACACACACTACCGACCCCCCCCACACACACCGAACCACGGACACCGGACTACCGACCCCCCCCCGACCGAACCACAGACGCTGAGCTACCGCCCCCCTGCCCCGCCCCCCAACTGAACCACGGACCGAACCCCCCCGTTCGGATAACACACCGCTAAATGAACAGGTCACTTCCACAGACAACACTACTACAAGGAGCTACCATGGCAAGAGACAAGTCCTACAGCAGTACCCGGTCTGTTCACCAGTCCCGGACCGGCATTCTCTTCACTGGGGCCAGGAGAAGAGACTGCTGCCCGGCCCCGGGAGAAGGGACCGGGTGAAGGGCCGCGACCCCGGCTCTCAGTGGCTCCTACCGGTGGTCAGACTAAGGCAGGGCCAGCGTCGGTCTTCAAATCCTTCTCCTCTTTCAGCCGTCTCCATGTTTCTAAATCATCTCCCATACATCTCCTTGTTTTATTTCTCACTTTGTCACGATGTATTTGGGAATAATAAGAGGCCTTTTAGGTTTATTAATGTCAGACATTTGTGATCAGAAATGTTCCAGCTGCAGCCCACTGGGAACTGGCAACCTGGATGCTGAAAGGCTTCTGACTCTGTGATTGGCAGACAGGTGATGGGTGGGGCATCAGACCAAAACACACAATGTCAACATAAACATCATTTCAGGGCTGATACTGAGCTTTTCAAATGGAAATATTCTGGCTGGACTACTACTGTCAGTGAGATCAGTATTTGAAATGAACGTGATTCCTTAATGTCTGGTGACAGTCAAGGCAATTTTACAATTATTTAGAACATAATTCCTACATACTGCAGCTTTAATGCTGTAACCTGGCAATTTTGTGGAAAACAAGATGGATGCCCATTGTCCCCTCCCATGACCTTTGATTGGATTTAAATCCCACCACTACTTAGTGCAAACCAGTTTTAACTTGGATTGTGCAATTTTCCCCTGGTCACTCATGCATGAAAACCTGGGTCTGTAAATTTGGACAAATATCCACCAATCCCCTACCTACCAACATCCAGAAAAGAAAATTCCAAAAATTAGCAAATGTGGAACTGGGGGTAATTTTTCAAAATGTATATATTTTTTGATGCACCCAGTAAAAAATGCTCCAGGAAAACATCTCCTACCCTACCTTTAAGCATGCCTGTGAAAAATATGCCCAACAGGAAAAGACTCATGTGATGATGATGGTATGTCTTGTGTGTTTGCTTTTACTGTGGTTGTCGGAGGGACATTTGTGCTAAAATTGCATGCTGTTCTACTCTGTAAATTGCTTGAGTTTGCTCTTGGGGTAGCTACTTCTGCCATTTCACTGTTAGTGTAAAATCTTCCATCATGTCATTCTTCTGTATCTCTTTTGTTGTCTCTGCTCCAATATATCTCATGGATTACAATATTTGAACATCATGCAGCGCTCTAAGAATGTTAGTAATGATTTTAAGGCAGGCAATCTGCTTGACTATTCAAAACGATTCTAATTGAAATGCTGAAAAGACAGCTCTAGCTAATCAGCTTAGTGATGCAGTCCACAGTCGAACGATAATAAAGAGGATCTTAGTGTCGAAGAGTATTACTCTCCCCTGTAATGAGAGTTAACATAAAAATGAGCTGAGGACAATAGAGAGTTGGGGAGGTTGAAAAAGAGGACGAGTGGCAGACGTGGAGAAGTAAAGGTGGTGGCTGGGTGGGATGAGAAAATGAATCCCATTGTTACAGCAAAAAGAAAGATCACACCGAGGACAGTGAAATTATAAAGATCAGTGTGCAGATTAAAAAGACTGAGGCAAAAGGTGCATTTGATCAGAGACACTGTTCTGGGTGTTACGCAACAAGGAGCAGTAACCTTCAGTCTTTGTTTTAAACAGATACGAGAGCTTTGTTGCATTAACAAGGAGAACGATCCAACCACTCATCGAGAACCAAGACCCCAGTGTGACCCTCCCTTTAGCAAATACTTAGGCACAGATCACAATGTTTTACTTGTTACTTGGAAACAGAGGCCTCTAATGTCCATGAATAAGGCATAAGACTTAGATTTGTTAAGATTTTTGTCAAAACTGGTGCCAAAATTTAAAAAAGTTTCAGATTTCGCTTTGGTGGTTCAGCCTCTATGTCAGGGGTGTCAAACTCATTTTAGTTCAGGGGCCACATTCAGCCCAATTTGATCTCAAGTGGGCCGGATCAGTAAAATAATAACAGTGAAAAAAGTTAAATTATATTATGATCAGGTTTACATCTACAAAGTTTCCTTAAAAATCTGAATAACATGAAAAACTTGAATTGTCTTGAGAAAAACAAGTGCAATTTTAACAATATTCTGCCTCAGTTTATCAGTTTATCATTTACACATGTGCATTACAATCACATAAAACATTTAGTAACAGGTAGAATATTGGTAAAATTGCATTTATTTTTCTTAAGACATTTCCGTTTGTTCAGGTTATTGACATTTTTTGTAAAAGTATAGCTTGGTAATGAAAACATTTTCATGTAATTTTACTTTTTTACACCAAAAAAACAAAGAGAAAATTTGGGGTTGTCATTATTTATAGCTTATTATGATAATATTTTACTGGTCTGACCCACTTGAAATCTAGCTGTAGAACTGTAACTGTAATTGGACTGTATGTGGAACCTGAATTAAAATGATTTTGACACCATTGATTGTTAATATCTTCAGTATAATTTTTGCATTTCACAAATTCATCCCGTGGGCCGGATTGGACCCTTGGCGGGCCAGATTTAGCCCCCGGGCCGCATGTTTGACACCTGTGCTCTATGTTATACAGTATTTTTTTTACGTTTTGTTCTTGTAAAATGTGAAAGCAAAGAATCCTAACAGAGGCTGTGGTTCAGATTTTGAAGTAAGGTTTATGATATGTTGCACCTTGTTTCTGACATGATGTATCCAGGGAACAGCAGCAGTGCAGCAGTGAGTACAGTTAACATAACAGTGCATCCAGGTGCACTGATGGATGAAATGCCATAAGACGGCTCTCTCCGGACTTTCTGCCACTCATCTTTCTCTCACTTTCACTGTGTGTCCTACACTTTCTGACCCCTCAACCTGGCCTCTCCACACACAGACGCATACACATATTGCATTCTTAAAGCCTCTGTTTATGAGGCGGACAGAGGTCAGGGCTGCGCACTATGAGTGGAATGAAACAGGACACACTAACGCCTCCAAAGCCACCCTCTATGCTATACTAAAAGACGGCCTCTGGAGAGCAGCGTGAAATCTTAACTCGTGGAACTGATTGTAAAGTTCATTTGGCGATACTGAAGAATGTATTTTTTAATCCTGTTATTAAAGATGAAAGTTGAAATAAACATCACTTGGTATTAACTTTGCATGCCATGTTGTTATTGAGCGGCCTGACTGTGATCAGATGTCCAATTCAAATTAACCTGTCCTTGTTCTGCCTGTCCTCTGGCACTGGCAGCGCACAGGATGTCCTCATCAAAGTGTTCACATGCACTTACTTAAGTATTCATTCCCTGTATGCAATACTTGTTCAACTTTCTGTCTGTCTAGAAATATAGCATATTATTCTATTCTATTCTATTCTATTCTATTCTATTCTATTCTATTCTATTCTATTCTATTCTGATCTGTTGTATTCTATTCTGATCTGATCTGTTCTGTTGTATTCTATTTTTTGTGTTCTGTTCTAATCTAATACTCTATTCTATTCTATTCTATTCTATTCTATTCTATTCTATTCTATATTCTATTCTATTCTATTCTGTTTTTTGTGATGTGTTCTATTCAACTCTGTTCTATTCTGTTGTGTTCTATTCTAATCTAATCTAATTCTATTCTATTCTATTCTATTGTGTTGTGTTGTGTTGTGTTGTATTCTATTCTGTTGTGTATGTTCTATTCAACTCTGTTCTATTCTATTCTATTCTATTCTATTCTATCTATTCTATTCTATTCTATTCTATTCTATTCTGTTCTGTTGTGTTGTGTTGTGCTCTATTCAACTCTGTTCTATTCTATTCTATTCTATTGTGTTGTGTTGTGTTGTCTTGTATTCTATTCTGTTGTGTTGTGTTCTATTCAATTCTGTTCTATTCTATTCTATTCTGTTGTGTTGTGCTCTATTCAACTCTGTTCTATTCTATTCTATTCTATTCTATTCTATTCTATTCTATTCTATTGTGTTGTGTTGTGTTGTCTTGTATTCTATTCTGTTCTATTCTGTTGTGGTGTTCTATTCAATTCTGTTCTATTCTGTTGTGTATCTAATCTAACTCTATTCTATTCTATTCTACTCGACTCGATGCTGTTCTGTTCTGTTCTGTTCTGTTCTGTTCTCTTCTGTTCTGTTCTGTTCTCTTCTGTTCTCTTCTTTTCTGTTCTGTTCTGTTTCTTCTGTTCTTCTGTTCTGTTCTCTTCTGTTCTGTTCTGTTCTCTTCTTCTCTTTCTCTTCTCTTCTCTTCTCTCTCTTTCTCTTCTCTCTCTTCTTTCTCTCTCTTCTATTCTTTCTTTCTTTCATTCTATATTCTATTCTATTCTATTCTATTCTATTCTTCTATTCTATTCTATTCTATTCCCATGGCATGCCCAGAATATCCATATGTGATTGCTCTATCCCTCCAGCAGAGAACAGGTCTACTTTCTCTCTACATGTGGACGTTAAGCAGATGCCAGCCACAGGACCAGCAGAAAAAGGGCACAGCTAAAGTCCAACTGCTCATTACCGTCAACAACACCATCATTAATCATCACACCTTCAAGTATCTGAGGCCTGCAGGATCTAGACTGCGAGTTGGGTTCGAGGGGTCAGCAACGATCGGGCGCAAATTTAACCATTTTTAGGCCGAGATAAAATGACAACGGTCATGTTGTTTTTTCTTTTTTTCAAGGTCGGGTACTGTGGAGCTATTATAGATGTGTTATTAGTGGGTCAGTGACGCTTTAAAGCTCATTTTGCTCCAGTTGTATATGTACATTTTTGTGCAGTATATAGCAGATTTTTCATATTTCTTCTGCACAGTTTGGACTTAATCAGAGGAGAGTTTTTTTAATCACAGCAATAAATAGATTTAGAGACTGTTCTGTGTTTAAAGGAAGGAAGATACAGCGGTTGAGGTAAGGGTTGATCCACAACGTTAGTGTCAGGCAGCTAATTTAGAAAGTGTTGTGTCAGAGAAATAGGAGCTGAGGAGAAACTCCCGATACGCATCACAAACACAATGCACACACACACTCACACACTCCGATGAAGTTCTGACTCTACACACTAGACTCATTTGCTTGAATTAACAGTTATTTACTGTAAGTAATGAAGAGTAGTTTATAAAAAAGAGAGAACAGATGGGAAGAAAATATGGTGAGTTCGAGGAGGTGGGGCTGGGAGAGGGGACTTAAAAGTTTGTCTGCGATTGAGAAAGGAAAAGAAGGAGTGAAAAAAGGAGGGGGAGGGAGGGAAGAAGGGGAGCAGCTGTCTGTAGATGTCTGTCACAAACTGTCCGTCTTAACCAGGAGACATCCTTTAGTCTAAGTTTCTTAACCTTAGCATTTGGACACTAAGAGAAGCACAATGCTATGACAACTAAAGCCTTAAAAAACATAAGGATGGAGACTAATATCTAGGTTAAAACATAAAGACCCAGCGCTTCTTTGGTGGCAGTTCCCTAATTATTTTTTCTCTCTATCTAACCTTTTTTAACCCCTAAAGACCTAGTGCTACTTTTATGTTAATTCCCCATTGAATTTTTCTCTCTTTTCTCTCCACCTTTCTTAAGTGATTTACCACCATTTATTATAATATTGTCACTATAAATCAGGTATTTTCCTATATTTAATTTACTGATCATAAAAATGTTTAGAAAAACTCTGATTAAAGTTGAGGGTTATTATATCAAAACTAGAGAAAACTGCAGAAAAATTGACCTTTTCTATAAAATCTGTCATTAATTGAACATAAACCCAGTGTCTCCATCGACGGTCATTAATCCAACTCCAAGTGTTTTTCTGGTGAATCAGTGTTGTAGTAGACGACTCATTACATTCACTATGGAGCCTCTGAAGGAAAAGATGACAAACTGCATTTTACACCAATTATTTACATGGATTGATAGGATTAGTGGATCAACAGTTATTAAACAGTTTACATCAGTAGATGGTTTTGGTCGATGATGGATGTTTGACTCTTTATGCGTCAAGTGATTTTTCACCATTTATTATAATATTATCCTCTGTACTTAGTGTTTTTTCAGTGTAAATGAGATATTTTCATATATTTAATCCATTGATCATGTAGATGTTCATTAAAGCTCAGAGTAAAATCAAAGCGTATTAAATCAGGAACTGAGAAAACTCAAGAAAAAGTGACATTTTCAAAAAATATATCAATAACTGAGCATAGAACAAGTGCATCCATACACTGTCATTGATACAAATCTGTGGGTTTTACTGGTGAATCAATGTTGTAGAAGATGACGGTGTTTCCACGTTCACTACGGAGCCTCTGAACGTCCAAATGTATCATATCTGATGACCATGAAAAGATGACAAACTGCATTTTACACCAATTATTGACATGGATTGACAAGATTAGTGGATTAATAGTTATTAAACATTTTAGGTTGTTAGATGGTTTTGGTCACCAGTGGCTGTTTGGGTCTTAATGGGTTAAAATTCAACTTTTTCTAATGTCTATACATATTAAAAGTATTTAAATGAGGTTATAGTGTCTAAAAAACAGCTAACACTTTTTCTTCTCTGTGTATTTTTATTTGAATTACAATATTACACGGTCCACCGAATTCCAAGGAGGTCTCACTGGCCCGCGAGACCAGTTTAAACCAATTATTGCATAATTTCAGAAATGCAATACAAAGACCAGTGGTGTGTGAGCCAGTTTTCCTGTCGATTGACCTTTTAGAAATAAAAGGTTTTTGTGTGCCAGAGGCAGTGCCCTTGTGCAAGCACAGCGACGCGATCCATACTCCAACCTCCTGGAGTGACTGTCATAATCACAGGAGCCCCGGTGAGGAATTGGCCGGAGCACGTATTGATTTCTGCTCAGGCTCTATTGCAGGTTTGGCGCGCGGGCTGACGACTACATCACCGCAACATGTTAACAGTTAGCACCACTGGGACGTCTGGAAAAGACTGGCGGTCTATTTGTCTTCTCCTGCTGCTTTGATTTCTTGTCCTTGGCGCCCTCCACCTCCGTTTGTGCGGAAGCCTGTCCGGTAACACTCTGTCATACACATAGGCGGACTGATGTGTTACATGCACACACAGCTTATCATGCTATCGATTATGAGACAATTTGTTTTGTGGGAAGTGATTTTACTGTAGTTCTTTGGATTTTACAGAATATACAGTCGAGGAAAAATTATTAGACCACCCATTGTTTTCTTCAGTTTCTTGTTCATTTTCATGCCTGGTACAACTAAAGGTACATTTGTTTGGAGAAATATAATGATAACAACAAAAATAGCTCATAAGAGTTTAATTTCAGAGCTGATATCTAGCCATTTTCCATGGTTTTCTAGGTAATAACCAAAATGACTTCAGTTCTTACATCAATAGCTATGGCATTGTACTGACAAACAAAGTGCTTTGAGGCAGTCCATGTTTTCTATTCTGTCTGTTTTAGTCACATACACACAGGAGTTAGTACTTGATTGCATAACCATTGTTTTTGATGACTTTTCATGGTCTAATAATTTTTTTCCGTGACTGTATGATACTTCACTGCAGAACAAAAGCAGCCCCCCCCCCGATCACCACCAAAATTTAATCATTTGTTCCTTGTGCCAGTATTAACATCTCCTGAAATTTTCATCCAAATATCTTGCACACGGACAGACAGACAGACAGACAGACAAACAAACCAACGCTGGCATTCAACTGCACAGGTCCATCTTCAACCCTATTTCTCAGTAATGACACCAAAAAGGTCATTTTGAGCGCTGGTCCTTTAAATACAAATGTGCCACTTCATGCCCCCCCCAGGCTGCTCTGTCCTGTTCAACCAACAACTGAACATTTTAGGTAATCAGCTCAAAGTTTGGACATATTTTTCAGTATGGACTACAACCGCTGCTGCTGACAAACAATTATGCCGTACTCTGAGAAATGTTCGTCATAAGTCTTGACCTTATATGTGCAAATGTCGTAACATAACTAGTTATAGACGTAACAAATTAAGCAGGAATTAAACCGGTTGTAGAAATCCACTCAATTTTTGCCGAAATGAATATAAAGATAGTTTTGCAGCACCTAGAGGGTTCAAATTCAACCTTTTTGAACTATTAAGGTCCAAATACACAAATAAAGTAACCAAAGACTAATAAAAGTGGGTTTAGCAAAATATGACCCCTTTAAAGGTAATATGTGTGCTAACTGAGCTCCAGTGTTTTCCATTATTGTTTTTTTAATAATAGCACTTTTAGGTAATGACTCATGTTGCTTCTTTAGAGAGATATCAGTCTTTTAATATCATTATACAACAGATATAAGATGAAATATTCTGTGTAAAATCAAACCCTCACTGAATACCAATGGGAATATCTAAATTTGTGGAAAGGTTTTTATGATGCATCTTCTTGCATGTCAAATCTGAATTCATCTGCTGGTGAAGAACTCATTACTCAGCATGGCAGCTATCTTGTTTCAATTTTTTTTTTTTTTTTTAGGTGAAGGCCACTGGATATATTTTATTTACACTTATGTGAATTATTCAGGGGAAGTGTTTCTAGATGGAGCTAGCTTGCTAACTGTCTACCATCTGTGAATGGTTGAGTTATTCTAATGATCCTCTTCTTTCCCGTATGTAGTGCGTGCCTGCAGGCTTTACCATCGCTATTCATCAGAGAGTTTTTCATTGGAGAGCAAAAGGAGATTCTCTCTCAGCAAAAAGTTGCAGCTTTGGTTTGGACTTCCAAAGACTGGGCCTCACACATTCGTCTCCCTTGACTCTCCTTTGTGCTTTGTGATGTGTATGAGCACATCTGTCATACAAGTTGTACAAGTTGTATTTCTTTCTTAATGCACATGTATCCTGTGGTCTTTTCCGTGCTAATAGTTCCCCACTTGTGTATTCTAATCTATCCCAGCATTTCTTTCATCTTGCCCTCAGTTCCCTCCATTCTGCAGCCGTTTGTTCCCATCTTTTCATCCTGCCTTATGTTTCATTCCTCTCAACGCCCACTATACCTATTTTTTTTTTCCATCCTTCATCTCTTTGCCCCTTCTTTATCCACTCCTTCATCTCTACTTTGACCACAAGACAAACCCTATCAAAAAAAAGAGCTGTATATGACCCCTCGGCGTATTCCCAGCAGTGTTGTGTGGATGTGTTTCATTGTGTGTTTGTGAGAAAGCTGTGTTTGTTTGTAGCAGATGCCAGAGAATTTAACCTGTCAGCGTTGACAGGACGTTCAAACAGTATCCACTTTAGAAATGTCTGACTCCGGGCAGCAGCCGGGTTGCCAGGAAATGAAATTTTTGCAGTGTAGGTTGGGATTCAGCGGAAATCTTTTGAAAGTTAAGGTTAGAAGTGTAGTTTTGTTTTTCCTGTAGTTGTAAGAGTTGAACTATTCGATTTGGACTTCGGCCAGCTGCAACTGGGTCTCTGAAAACAGCAGTCATCAGTTGCTCAGTGCAGACTCCCTCTTTTCTCTCCCTAAACACACTCGCTCGCGCACACACTCTCCTTATTCTCCTCTCTCCAAGCCTCCAAGATTCCCTCCTTACATCCTCTGATCTTCTGAACATCAATCCCTCATTCCTCAAAGCAAGAACGAGGGGAAGGGAGATGACAAAAATGAGATGACAGATTAGCTGCTATATATAGAGCCAGCCTCATGCCGCTTCCCTTATTCTTCTTCTCCCAGCGCCCGCAAGACATTGGATACACCTTTTGGTTTTGCAAGTGGTGATGCAAATAGACCCTTTCTCTCTCCAGAGTGCTGTCATGGCTCAAAGGTACATGTTTTTGTAAATGGAATATGACTTTATAACAAGGGCTGGGTAGTATTAGTAGGTGGTCAAACAGTGGTGGAACCCCTGTGAGAAGGGAACAATGGTTCATGTGGTGGTGGTGGTTCCCAGTAGCACATTCTCTAAGAAAAATGTTAAGATATAGTAAACGTCACATTTCAAGTACTATAAAACAGTAGAAAGTGGGCTGTTGCGTGCTGGAAATTCTCATGGAGAAACACAGAATACTGTGATGTACAGCATAATATCCTCGCTTCCCTTCTGTCCATTTGTCTGCTAAGTGTTCCTATAGACTCTGTCATGCAGCAGATTTATACTCTCATGGCTCTGGGCGACAATATTGTAAAGTATGGATTAGAACTACAGTAAAAGGCCACGGATAATCTCACTTTTGCTTTTTTCCCTTGTCATTCTCAGTCTTTGCCATCTGACTCTGTTTCCTTTTTCTGCTGCAAATCACAAGACAACTGTATCCGTCTATTTACGTCTTGTAGACAGGCAGTATTGGATTTGTATTACAAAAGCAATATTTCCCCTTTGTTCTTCTCTAAACCACATAAACATGCCATCATAGAAGTGTGCACTGTTCTCATGCTCCTATAGCAATGAAGTTAAAAGATAAAGAGCACATGTTTTAGTTTGGATTTGATTTTTTTGGCATTTAGGCCAAGCTATTAACGGTCTGTTTGTAAATCGCAAGTAATGAGGTTTTCTTTGGTTTGGTCTGTGGCTGTGTTTTTCAACCTTGGGGTCGGGATCCCACGTGGGGTCACCTGGAATTCAAATGGGGTTGCCTGAAATTTGTAGGAACTGATAAAAATACAAACTAGAAAAGCACTCGGAGAGCACAGACCTCCACCAAGGCAGACCCCCCCCACCCATCACCACCAAAATTTAATCATTTGTTCCTTGTGCCAGTATCAACATTTCCTGAAAATGTCATCCAAATCCATCCAAAACTATTTGCGTTAACTTACAAACAGACAGACAAACAAACCCAGATGAAAAAATAACCTCCGCCATTCCTTGGTGGCGGTAATAAAAACTTAATAATAAAAAATATATGGTGAGTTGAGAGAGACAATCACAATACATAAAAGACATGACAAACCCTGAAGCTGAAACTGAATTGTTCGGTACAGTGTGGCCAAATAAAATCTAATGCAACACATTTTCTGACTTTTTTATTATTTAAGGAAATGGGTTTTGTTGTGGCTGGTGTTGATTTTATACTTTATATCCCTGATGACAACAATACAAATTATTTTCCCAAGACATGACCATTCAATAGCATAATCGAATAAACAGAATAGTTATTTGATACACTTGATGTGAAAAAGAAGTTGTTTTTTAGTTTAAACACATGCAAACAAATGAGTTTGTTTTTAACGTCCTGCATGCCGGAGGCCATTATTGACTGCTTTAAACATAAAACCTTTGTTTTTCTGGATGTACCAAATAATTACACAAGCTGTTTCATTTACTATAAAACACAAAGCTCTGTGCATATGTATTTATTCATATTATTGCTCTCTATTTCTTGGCCTGTCTTCCCCTTGCATACTTTGATCCTCTGTCTTGCTCATCAGCATATCATCAGCATATAACTGTGTGGTTCGCTTCCTTCTGTCATTGTAAAGTATCACTCTCCCTTCACATTACCTGTAAGTACTTTAATCTCTACAGGGGAGAGGCAGGGATAAAGATGGAGTGTGACGAAAAGAAAGAGGTAGAGGTGCAACTCTTGCTTGGGAAATAATTTATGTGACTGTATGTATTTAGATTAAATCCAAAGGTAAGTCCTTGCACTACACCTGTAAACCTCTCTACTTCTGACACCAGAAATGAATAAAGATTCTACATTTGCAATTGGATTTTTTTCCTTCTCCTCATATTTTTGCCAGTAGCATAATTTTTTTCCCCCTTTTTTTTTTTTTTTTAGATGAAACACAAAATATGCCAGCAAGGGCTGGGGGAGACAAATTGGAGCCATGAAACTATTCCTTTTCATGCTGAGAGGAGAAGGAGAGCTCTGTTAGCCTAGCTGACATTCCACTTAATTTGATTCATTACTGCGTGGTGACGCTATTGTCGCCACATGCAGGGAACTGGGCCAGTTGTGGAGCTAAGAAACATCCTGACCATCAGAGTATAAAAATATGAATCTAATCTAAATGGTGTAGCTTTCAGAACCTAAGCATGAACTATAAATTACCTTTTCTGTAATTTCTCACCATATTTGTGAACCACTTGTGAGAGCAAATTGTAAAAATAAATTGTTAGTTACAGTCCAACAAGAACCAAGTTCACAGTGTTCATGAAAGTTGAACTTATCCAGAAGTAGGAATTGATGCTGTGAGGTATGTTATGGGTTAGTGAGGGGAATTTTCTGCACATATGGTTAATTTTATTTTCTGTACACAACACAGAATAATACATAACTGGCATTTTCAATCCTTAATCAACATGTTTCTAGTTTTCCAGACAATATGGTTACTGGGAGATGACCAATACAACAATATGTGGCTGTGATATCTCTGACATATGAACGGACTCAGATGGAGAGCAAAGCACAATCTGTCGCTGTGATATGACTCATTCTGTATGCACAGAGCATGGACAACTGGTCTCTGGGCGTTTTGGCCGATCCGAGTTACACACTCCCGCTGTGTAGTAACATGAATGACAGTTCAGGTGGCTCGTCCTTTTGTATTCTGTACTTTGGATTTGGAAATAATAATCTTCCGAAACAACTTAAACTTAGTATGAACATCTTATTACTCTCATACATACACTCTGTCATCTGTAGGGGTGTAACGGAATAGAAAAAAATTTGGTTTGGTGCGTTTTCGGTACACGGGGTCTTCGGTTCGATACATTTTCGATACAGTGAAGGAGACTCGTGAAGGGGGGCGGGGTAGGGCGGGTGCACTCTATAATACCGAAAACCGAGAGTGAACTTTAACATGCTTCGAACATCTGACCCAGCTTCTGTGCCTCTGTTATATTCTCTGTTGTCATGTTTACCCCCCCCCAGTTGGCACCCCAGCTTCCGAATAAAGTGTTTGTGTTTTTGCAGTGGCGCTGAGAATGTAGGGGAAACCCTGCACATGTGTTCCGTTTGCGTCCACCCTGCCTCCCGAGTGTTCATGTTCCTCAAATAGCCTACATGTATTCGTTCGGTACACCTCTGTATTGTATGGAAGGCCCTGAATCGAAACGGTTCGGTACAAACAAGTGCACCATTACACCCCTATTCATCTGACAAAACATATTTTTGGTGGATGTGTACAGGTGGCTGTAATAAACCATGTTATTTACTAGGGATGGGAATCGTTAAGAATTTAACGATTCCGATTCCATTACCAATATTGCTTATCGATCCGATTCATTATCAATTCTCTTATCAATTCTCATTGAGTGAGGGAATAAAAGAGTGCAAACAGGTGTGTTTGCATTAACTGTCTTTTATAGTTCCATATCTGCATAGAAAATGTAACATATACAGTATGTACAAATAATAATAACAGATGACGCCGGGTTCGGTTGAGGGGGGGTACAGTGAAAGTGAAACTAAAGACGCTTTACTAATTCCTCTATTGCCGCATTTCTACTACGTGGAACCAGTTCAACTCGGCTCGGCTTGTCTCCCATTGTTGTGCACCTCATTTCCTTTCCCTTCTTACCTTCAGAAACTTGTTTTCGAGGAGTTACGACATTTGTTGCCCACACCGGAACTGGAACCGGCCCGGTGTTCACTCTGCCGCTACATTCACAAGCGCCGCTAAGTAGAGTATCAAATATGTGACATTCCTGTAAATGATTCACATGCTGTGGACAAATGTTTGAGGATATTGGAGGGATTCCACCCTTTTGAAGACATGGAAGCTTTGCAAGTGTTCCAAGTAAGTGGACCTGGTGTCGTCTTTTTAGACTGTTTCTGCCTCAACGCCATGTTGGCTACGTTCTGACCAAAACAATGCAGCATACATGTGATGTCATTGCGCATGCACAACGAAGGCGGAATTGATAAGCAGAATCGTAAAGCAGGCAGGCAAACGACTCCAAGGAATCCAGCTACTGAGAAGTGGTTCTCAAAAAAGAACTGGTTCTCGATTCCCATCCCTATTATTTACCCACAGGTATTGTATACTATACCAGTGGCTCCCAACATTTTTTGGCTCATGACCCCATTTTAACATCACAAATTTCTGGCGACCACAGATATGTAAAATTTTTTGCTAACTTTGCTAAAATTGATTCGTTTTTGATCATGTAATAGTTTGCTTTACTGTGTTGCAAATAAACGTTAATTTTAGATGACATTTAGTCTATATTATGTATATTGTTATGGACGGAGGCAGAAAAGCCAGGTGTAGAATGCACTATGCATCTTAGTGTAACAGTACATTAAACATATATAGAAATATATATAGTGAAATATATAGAATGATTAATTCTCTTTATCATCATCATATTTGGTTAAACTTGTGACACCGCCTATTTTAGCAGTCTATATAGTTTTCATTTGCTGTTGCCCGATTTCATTTGTCTCAACCCTGCAAAATGACACTAAATACATGCAAACAAAGTCTTCAAGTTCAGGACTCCATAGACATTCAAAACAAGACATTTTTGGCTGAAATTAATTTGTTTTTGATCATGTAATAGTTTGCTATACTGTGTTGCAAATAAACATTAATTTTAGGCACATTTAGTCTATATAATGTATATTATAATGGACGGAGGCAGAAAAGCCAGGTGTAGATTTCTGCACAAAGTGAGAATTTTATTTTCCTTGGTCAGGATATGTACAGTCAGTCCAGCTTGGATATACAAGGCTGACAACTAATACTGAACAAACAATAACTCAAACTATGAATTATGAAAGAGCTGCAGCATCTGAAACCGACCACAATGAACATTTGAAAGATAAACAGTACCACAGTGCTTCAGTTTCAGCTTCACAGTTTGTCATGTCTTTTATGGATTGGGATTGTCTCTGTCAACTCACCATATATTTTTTATTAGTAAGTTTTTATTTGTATCAATTACTAGAAATTTCAGGTGACCCCATTTGAATTCCAGGCGATCCCACGTGGGGTCCCGACGCCCAGGCTGAAAAACACTATACTATACTATACTATACTATACTATACTATACTATACTATACTATACTATACTATTATAATATCTTGCCAAACCACACTTTCTAACTTTCACTACATTGTTAAAAGGCTCATTTTAACCCAAAATATATAATTTTTCCTAAATCTATCCCAGATTGTAGGTTGTATCTGACTAAAAATGGAATAAAAATGAAACTTATGTAGCAAAGTCTCCACTTCATATTCTGGATGAAATTCCTATGTCTCATCTGTTCACACACACACACATCCTTGGTCTGTTAGAGAGTAACATTATGTACATAAGTGAATTTCTTCCTGTGGATAAATAAAGTTCTGCGTCTATATCTGTATCTGTATCTGGACATCATTTTTTGTGGGGATGCTTGGATGTAAATAGCTATGTGGATATTTGCTGCAAATAGGCACTTAGTATTTTTGGCATTTTTATTTATTTCCTGAATTATTTTCACCATGTTAATTGAAGCTTTTCCTTCGGTTACTGTAAACGTCCAGATGACACATGCTGTTTTGTATGCCATGCAGCACTCCGGTTATCTTGCGAGCCATAAGGGATGGCTTCTTACTGAGGGCCACACATCACAGGGGTTCATGGTGCCATTGATATGTATGATTTTATTCATATTTAATTCAAATAAATATGAATTTTATTAACATACTAAACATGGATCTGCACAGCCTCTCTTTATAGTATCAGCAAAAACATGCATTTAAATGAGTAATTATATATCATTTGTTATCTCCAGCAGAGAAAAGAGAAGCACCAGTCCTGTCCTGGAGCTCTATTTACCGTAATGTAATGTCATTAACTATGATCCTCACCCAACACTGTTTTCTTTGTGCACCAATGCTGACAAATGTCTTAAAGGGAACAGCAAAGAACTGAGCTTTTGTGGTCAGAACAAATATTTTTCTCCATCAAATTTGATGGACTTAAGCCTCGTCAGTCATGCTTCCTGCTGACAACAATAGGCTGCAGTTTTCAGCTTATACAAACACTTGCATCAAGGAAAGAATTGAAAACAGAGATGCATTAGAGCTGGAAAATAAGGTGGATGGATAGATCAGACCACAATCTACACTCATCTATAAATGCAGACAAAAGTGTGTTCCTTGACCTTCTGGTTCCTCTCAGGCTCAGTAACATGAGGAGCATCCAGTGGGAATTGTAAGGTGCCTTTATGTAAATATGTAAATCCTCATTTGGACAAATCACTTTCTCTCTCGTGATCAAACTGGATTCTGAGTGGAATCATATTAGTTATTTTTTTTATTGAGTTTTTTTTACAGCAGTAGTGTAAAAAAATATCTAAACAATAGGAGTTGTTATTTTTATACAGATCAGAACATATACAAAACACACATAAAACAAAACAAAAAAAAAAATCACAAAGCAAGAAACAGTTTTTAAAGAGCAAACAGTCATGTTGTCAAGAATAACTCACTGTCTCTTGCTCTGTTGTAGTTAAATTTAATTTGACTCTGCGTGCACTGTGATTGAATTTGTATTTTATCTTTATATTGAGATTTCTGTATTTAAAAGCCCAGCTCGAGGCTGTAAATGTTTTATTCTATGCTAATAATCTATGCTGCTTACCTGTCTCTATGCAAGTAAACACAAAACTAATGTTTTTTTTCCCAATTTACATGTTCTTAATGGTAAAGGTCAGGTGTTTGCCTTGTTCCGCATATCTTTTCTGTAATGTGCAAGAGTAGAGAGGCAGAAAAAGATCATTACAAGTAGAGAAAGCTGCCCGGAGCCTCTGGTTGGATTTAAAACCTACTGGAGAGAGATCCGTTTGATTGGCATGCAGAGACCACATTCATTTATCTTGCTACGCTTTTATACACCGCCACAAGTGATTTTAAACCTAGCCATCCACCAACTTCATCTCCCAAACCCCTGCTTTCCTCTGCTATAAATCATCATCTAGCCACAGGCCACTGGGCACAGAGCAAGGTGACACTCCACCTTGCTACGAGAACCACTGTAGGAGGGAAGTGGAAATGGAGAGAGAGAGAGAGAGAGAGAGAGCGAGAGAGAGAGAGAGAGAGAGAGGAAGGGGCAGTGGAGAGGTGAGCAATAGAGACAGTGTGTGAGTGTATCCATCCACTCGGCTGTCGCAGTGGGTGGGAAATCTTTGATGTAAACTTTATTAGTATTTGGCGTGTAGAGACACAGTCCAGACTTGAGTCGAACACAGTGTGATTCACAGCACCTCGGGAAAGTCAATCCTTGCTAAAAACTCAAGACAGTTGGAGGCCATTCCCCTCTTAGATGTGCAGCAGGTTTTCTACTAGTACCAGTATTGAGGAGAAACATGTAAACAGCATTATGTGATTTAAGAGTGAAATGAATATAATTGGAATCTGTGACAGTTAATGAGAAAAAACATGCGGTTAAACTACAGATAATAATGTTACAAAGGGATTAGATCTGACTATATTCTTAACAGGAAAAATGTAGGGTATACCGTTCATTGTGTTGCTTTGTCTTCTCTGTTGCTTTACCTTCTGCAATACAGGTCAGCAAAGATGTTGAGGCAAATTTATATAGAACGTCATCACAGAGACGATAGCTTACAAGAGGCTCTTTGGTAGTATGTGGTCAAATTTTGAACGCTGAATTTAGAGAAAAGACTCTAATATTAACCCTCTGGTATTCCATCCAGCAAGGCCCTTACTAAGCACCAAGTGTGCCTTTTTGGCACACTTGTGGAATAATGTCAAAAATGTTTTATACAGTTTGTTTTTAATTCTTTTACACTTTTTTCTATTTCATCAACTTGAACCGTAAATAAAAATACCAAATACTCAATAATTGTCACATTTTTTAACCCTTCAAAGGCCGTGTTTGTAATGTAAACAAACCATTTTTTTTGGATGCAAAAACACAAAAAATGTTTTTTCAATATACTTCACAAAAAGTGGATCACATATTATTTGATTTTTGCAGCCTGGCATGTGTCAGTGATTAACAGCAACATCGGTTAATTTGCATTATTATTTTTGGCGCTAGGTCAAATGTTCAAAAATATTAGCATCTGTCACCAAGTGTGCCAAAAATGCACACCAATAAATCAAACTATTAAATATTATATATTAATTTATTTTTCTGCTCTAATTTGTTTTTATTTTTGTAAATCAGGGTCAGCCCTAATCATACATATCAAATGGAAGAAATAGTGCATTTTAGGCACACTGGGAGACAGATGCTAGTCTTGTAATTTTCTTTTGTTTACAATGTGCAAATTTTAGTTGGTAGCCAGAATTTTAAAGAGCATGCAAAAATGAACAACTTTTGAATCCTAACCTTATTTAAATTGTGAAAAATAATATGAAGTTTTGTAAACAAAGTGCAAAGTGTGCCTAAAAGGTGCACCCAGATACTGGAGGGTTAATATACAGAGTAAAATATACCGGTAGTGAAAATGCTGTGAAATAAAAACGTAATATTAAAATGTATCAAAAGCAATCATAAATAAATTGTTACACTACTTTGATGAAGCACTTGTGTTTTATATGGACAAAAACAATGAGACACATCACACATATAACATGTAGGACAAAGTTCATGTCTTTGCCATGCTGCTGTCAGTAATTTTCATTATGAACGTCAAGTCAATATTTATTTTAATTTTGTATTTTCTGAGTGAGAGTTGAAGAAAGCATATGGTTACTCGTGATTATAATGATTATTTATTTCATGGCCCTGAACATGACCAATTTCAGAAATCTAGAGGTAGAACAATTATCACAATTATTATGATTAACAATGTCAATGTTAAGTAAAATGAGGTTAAACCAAACACACTCTTAAGCATTATGTAAACATAGATGACAATATGAGCAAAATTAACCCTCAATACGAAATAAAACCATTGATTGCAAGATTTATTACAATATCAAAAATAGGACAAATGGCCCTATACTCAGGTTCTATTACGAATCGGTAACAACTTGAATTTGCCACTATGTTAGCCTGATAGTGGGTGGTACTTTCCCTTCAGAATAACTCAACAAATTAAATGAAAATCCATATATGACTCCCTATCAGTGCTCAATAGTAACTATATTTATATCTCTAACCATTTCCATGTTATGAGCCATCAAAATATGGCTCATAATAAGTAAAGGCAAATTTTTAATATTAAAAAGAAAAGTAAAAAAAATCAAAAATCTAAATTTCTCAAAGCTGTGAGCAAACTTTGTAGACATTGTCTCAAGGAGGTTACATAAAACATTTGAAATAAATCTGACCAGTGTTAATGGAGAAGAAGATTGTTGAAATCTAGACATTGGTGACAGTGAATTTCACCCTTCAAGGTCACTCAAGGTCAGAGGTCATAGACTCAAATGAAAGTCCATATATGACTTCCTATCAGTGCTCAATAATAACTATATTTATATCTGTAAGCATTTCCATGTTATAAACCATCAAAATATGACTCATTATAAGTAAAGGCAAACTTTCAATATTTAAAAAATTCGTCAAATATTCAAAAAGCAACGCATCTCAAAACTGTGAACACACTTTATAGACATTGTCAGAAGGAAGCTATGTATAGTAGTTTTGTCAGAGATGATTGAAGAAATTGCTAACAAAGATGATGATGCCTTCACGATAGCTCATAACCTATTGGCCGGTGAGCTAAATATCGAACAACATTTGTCACTATCATTTTGTAGCTCATCCCCATGTTATCAATGAAACATGTGAATTCAGTGTTTTCCAGTACTTGTCTATACAGTGTAGGAGTGCACCGATACCGATACGAGTATCAGCATCGGCTCCGATACTCAGTGTGTGTACTCGTACTCATACTCGTAAAAGACATCCGATACAAAAGCACCGATACCACTTACGGCCGTGTGACATTCACAGTTCAGTGCAGCAGGTATGCGGTGGTGGAATAATGTGTGGGGAGTGTGGAGATTTTTCAAAATAAATGACGGTGATAAAAGTAACGCTGACTGCAAGTTACGTTAAACACAGACAGTTACGGACGCAGCGTTCTGTCCGTCCTCTGCGTACATTCCATCGTAAACAGCGCAACATGCGTAAACAGAATGAGAATACCAGTGGGTGTATGGAGTAGTTCGGACTGCCGCCAACAGAAGTGAAAACGAAACTTATCACTCATTTCTCTTTTCTCTACCTGCTGAAGCTAAGCTTTTAAACCTTACCAGCGAAAACGCTGCAATATTAGTATCACATTAGTGTTGCCTCTGTTGTCTCCACGTTTGTTATTACTAACTTTCTTCTTCTTCTTCTCAAAAAACTTTACACTTTTTTGTGTTATTTATCCAGTATGGTATGGAGTGGCGCCCCTTGGTGGATTTAATTGAGAAACGCTCATTCCAATACATTAAATGTCGGTAGCAGCACTTTTTTCCAGTCAGACTAATGACAACGACAATAAAGCACATTTACAAAAGGAACTAAGAACTGGAATGGGATTATTAAGTACTCGTATCGGTACTCAGTATCGGCAAGTACTCAAATGTAAGTACTTCTACTCATACTCGGTCTGGAAAAAAGTGGTATCGGTGCATCCCTAATACAGTGTACTTGATTTGGATGGGGTCGGTTGTAATCTGTAGCCTATAACCTTCCAAATAATCGTCCAAACACGGACAGAAACTGATCCACTCCTGTCCTTTAGATCAGATTATTTTCTCACAGTCTCTGTTGTTCTCATAAAAAAAATGCAATTCACACTTAGATTCACCTGATGTCAAAAAAATAATAAACTATTATTGCTGAATTCACAGACAAAGAGACAATAATACTAGCGGAGTTCCTCTGTGTGATATTTACAGATATTTTAGAGTCTCCTTTTTTTTTTTAAATATTTTTATTGAAAAGTATGGCACAACAAAGACAAACTCAACAATTCAGGCAGTACAAATCTGACAGAAAAATATAATAGTCACTGTCCTGTTTAAAAAAAAAAAAAAAAAAAAAAAAACAAACCCCCCCCCCCCGAATTCAGAGCCACACTTAGCATTTTTCTTTGTTCTTTTTGAACAAGGTGTACAAGAACCAAACCCACAATGAAAATAAGAAAAAGAATACATTAAAAAAAAAAAAAAATTACCCTGAAAACCAAAAGTAAAATCACATATGTACAGGAAAGAAAATTCTGTAGTAAAACAGATATCTTTTTTTTTTTTTTTAATCTATGCTCAGAAATCACCTCTTGGTATGATGATCCATGTTTACAGAAATTGAACAAAAGATTTAGCTTGATGTGTTTCCAGCTGACAAAAGCACAGGGACTTCTCTATGAAAGCATTTAACATGGTTAGAGCAGAAATGAGAAGGTGGCGGAGGGAAAAGGACTGGCGTAGGTGGGATGTCTGTGTTCATAACCAACTGTGTCTGTGCTTCTCCTGCCAGTGTTTGTCCAGTGTGATGAGCACATCGGTTAACACAGGAGGTCCATGGCTTTAATTGTAAGCTACCAGAGCATGAAGACTGTATTCTATTTATGTCTGTGCTCTTTTATAAACCAGGTCTGTCCTTTACCGTTTTCTATGGCTTGTCTTGCACTAGGTGAATGCAGTTTCACAAGAGGAACATCTATTTTATCTACTTGCGAGAAGATCATTTATTTGCCCGTAACAATACTAGTGATTTATACCACCTTCATTAATCAGCTCTCAAATGTAATGATCTCATCCGAGTGGGAGCAGAAGGTTATGATGGCAGCTTAACAGGGAGTTGGTTCACTTAACCTGGACGACGCTGGGTCTTATTTCATGCAAGATGGCATGGACAGAAAATCAATTTCATTTAATTAACCACCAGCTCAAGTTTAATGACCCCTGTAGTTGGAGTCTACTGTTGTCTACTGTTGAAACGCCAAAACTGCGGGTTATCGCTTGTATAACACCGAAACTCATCTACAAGCTTATATTTATAACATCTGAACTGAAATGAAGCAGGGAGGCGGTATGTGATGGAACTAGATTGGACCCAGCAGGCTCAGTTCAATACTGCCATAGTTTTATTTCCTATTTATGAAAGAGGACAAAGGAGTGTGAAGTCGCCATTTATCAGCCCTCAATGGGTAACGAGGGCTATCCTTGTTGTACAGTGATGAGAGAAACTCAGTAGGAGGTAGAGGAGAATGGCAATAGATGATATCCCTCTGCTGCCATTGCTTCCTTTGAATACTGTGGTATGGAATGTGGAGGTGCCTCAATAGGAGAACAAAAATGTACCAACGTTATCTCACTTCTCAATAAAACAGTTAGGATTCATAAGATGTAAGCTGATTGGGGGGGTTTGTGTCAAGATGCCAAAAGCGGAATCTTAAGTTCCTTACAATCCAGATGATATTGGAGTTAATTTATTACTTTATTAAAGAATATGTTGAAATGTGGAGATATTCATTGTTGAATCTACAGTAATAATGATCTCTCCAAGACAGAATTAACCACGTTCTTTAGAGGCTGAGTGCAGGACTTCTCTGGAAATTGAAAATGACTTTGTATCAGAATACATAGATTTTCCTCTCTCTTTTTTTCTTTCTTTCTTTCTTTCTTTCTTTCTTTCCTTTCTTTATCTTTCTTTCTTTCTTTGGTTTAATGGTAACAGAGAAAGAGAAAAAAAAAAAGTTGAGGCACCATTCTTGCCTCCCCCCCTGCAGCATTTCTGTGACACTGACCATCACAGACACACAGACAGCATGTGAGCAGTGATTTCCTGATGTCAGCTACAGATGGCCTGTGCCATGCCAGATTAATGCAACAAGAAAAAATCCTTGCACTGTCTCATTGTGACACAAGTGTAGACGTTTACAAGAAGAGCAAACGATGCTCTGCAGGTCATAAGCCACTCCAGTCACTTTGGTTAGTTTAGTAACAAGCATATAATGAGATATAACTCAAGTTTGTTTATTTGTGTTTTTTGATGTGCCTGCATGTCTGCAAATTGCATGTGTGTGTCTGCGTGTGATGGTTTTCCAGTCAGAGCCACTATATGTGATTAAAGTCTGAAGAAGAAAGAGCAAACAGCCTCAGACGGGGATGGACTGAAGAAGCGATAGAAAGAGTGCTATGCTGTGGTGTCAGTGGGCGACACAACACACGTGCATGTCGCGTCACCTACATGTACACACACACACACACACACACCCACACACACACACACACACACCACACACACACACACACACTGTCAGCTCCCTTGCTTCAGGCAGTTCTTCTGCTTGGCTTGCAGTGCTTGTCCTCTTGTTGGCTAAATTGCTCTGGAAAGCCTTACTAGCTCACACTGTGATAGCAACACTTAACTGTCCCCTCCAGTTAAATGGGTATTACGCTTTGTTTACTTGTTAGAACATCACAATTTTTGCTACATATTTTAGGGTTATTCACCACAATCACAGAATAACAGACACAATCTCTGACTACTGTTTAAAGGGGCATATGTATGTATGCATGTATGTATGTATGTATGTACTAATATGTGTGTATGTATGTATGTACTGTATGCACTGTATGTATGTGTGTGTGGGTATGTAGTGTTGTATGTATGTATTATGTACTGTATGCACTGTACGCCTGTATGTAGGTATGTATGTATGTATGTATGTATGTATGCATAGATGTATGGGTGTATGTATGTATGTGTGTACTGTATGTACTGTATGTATGTGTGTGTATGTATGTATGTATGTATGTATGTATGTATGTATGTGTGTATGTATGTACTGTATGCACTGTATGTATGTGTGTGTATATATGTATTTATGTAGTACTGTATGCACTGTATGTAGTGTGTGTTTAGGTATGTATGTATTATGTATGTATGTATGTATGTATGTATGTATGTATGTATGTACTGTACCTGTGTCAGTTCTGACCTTGATTGGGTGATTCCAAACAGATCTTTGGTGCAGCTACTGAGAACATAAACTGTACAGAAAACAGAGGTGTTTTATTGGTTTTACTGTGGCTGGTTTTCAGTCTAAAACAGAGCTAAGCTAACAAAGCTATAATGTAAACTATCAGCTGGTGCAACGTGTGAAGATTATAAGACAGTGTTATTTGGCCACTGTGATTATTTTAGTTTGAAGGAGTTGATGATACCATTAAACAGATATGTGTAAACAATAATGTCTATACTTTATTCAGTGATCGATAGTGTCTGCTGATACATAGTCTTGATTTATTGGTGGTTATGGTAGTAATGAGTGTGTTTTAGTACATGTCTTCCCTCTGCTGTTGAGAGTCTGGAATATCAATACTTCATATAACCCCTTTAAGCTTAACAGATACTGAAAATCACAGATATGTAAACATGGAATGCATATACATTTGTACACACGTATGCACATGTATACTTCAGATGATGTTTTTTGAGGCTTTATCGTTGCTGTTCACCATCACCCACCCCCACCTTTCTAATCTCGCTCAGTATGATTATATTCCAGCTAAAACTAATACCAAGATATTTAAAAGGAGGCTCGGCAATACCTAATAATTTCTTCAGTGGGAGCGTGTGCATCTTGAGGTGATATTGAATGTTCAAGGGTTTATATTGAATCCATATATCCTGAGTGTACTCTCTCAGGCTCTGTAATACCCTGTGGTAGAATTAGAAGTTTGCACTTAAGCTGCAAGTTGTCATCACTTTGTATGTGCTTAGTTTTAGTCCCACAGCTCGCAGATGCTAGAGTCTATTTGTAGCCAGTCCCTTGCTCGTCCCTGAACGCAGCAGAGATGATGTGTGAATTTTTTAATGGAAAGTGTGTTCGTGGGGTGTAACACCGAGCAATAGGCTAACGGGAAACAGAGGTGTGTATTGTTTTAAAGTGCTAACTTCAAAGGGCCGGTCTTATGTGTTAGATAAACAATTAAGTGAAAAAGAGAATTATTTGCGCTTGTTCACGGATTTTACTGTTGCTGTTTGTGATTTCGTTTTTCTGTTTTGTTTTGGATGAAGCCTGAAGGGAAGTGAAATGGGTTAAAACTAACTGCATGCACTATTTCAAGTGTTTGTGGAAGCAGGGCTGACTCCGAGCTGCTTGTTTTGAGTAATTGGTTACTTAATCAAGCATGTCTGTAATATAATTTAGAATATGGGAGAGGTCATTTTCAGAATATTTTAAATCTATTTTGCATAATTCCACTTCTGCAGTAAAGATGAGAGCAAAACGGGACTGAGTTTGTGGCTGGATATTGATATCTGCCTGTCATATGTGTGCACTGATGGATTTGGTTCACATCTTCAATCATGTACTGCAATTTCAGGCGTTCCCGTCATGCAATAGTGCAAATGTTTATTGAGTACAGTTAATGTTAGACAGACATACAGGCAAATGGACCTTCTTTATACTAAATATAAAAAAAAAGCTCTTCAGATGATGCAAATGATTGGTTATGATGCCGTTTGTTACTGAATGTTGCAAATTCAAGTGAGGGTTCACCCCACATCACATTATATTATTATGATAATGATTAGCACTAATCTTGTTACAGCCTTTTATCTGACAGCAGCCTAATTGTCAGCAAAAAAATACTGGCATTCTGCTTTTTGCAGACCTCATATATATATATATATATATATATATATATATATATATATATATATATATATATATATATATATATATATATATTAGGAGTGTAACAGTACAGAAAAATGTGGGGTTCGGTATGTTTTCGGTACGGGGGTCCTTTGGTTCGATACATTTCTGATATGTTTTCAGTACAGTGAAGGACACCAGTCAAGGGGGGGTAGAGAATGGTGTACTCTGAAAACTGAAAGTGAAACAACATGCTTCAAACGTCCAAACCGGCTTCTGTGCCTCTGTTATACTCTCTGTTGTCATGTTTACCCCCCCTTATTGATGCCCCCAGCCTCAAAATAAAGTGAGTTTTTTTTTTTTTTGCAGTGGCACTGAGAATTCGCGCCACTGCAGAATATATATAGGAGAAACCCTGCACATGGGTTCTGCTTGCGGTCACTATATGTGTGTGTGTGTGTATATATATATATATATATATATATATATATAAAAACAGTGGTGTCTTGGACACCCCATACATTTGTGATATATTGCATTAAGACTCACTCTTGAGTCATTGAACTCTTGAAATTCTTGATATTTCTCTTGAAATTCTTGAAATCCACATGCTCCTTTATGCACATGCTCTGTTCCATCAAGGTCAAAAGTGGACGTTTCAGCAAGAAAATGCCCCTTGAAGCACAACCAAGGTATGACATGTTGAAACTGTCAAGAAGTTTTGTTATTTAGTCTTGGTAACATGCACCAAAAAAAAATTTGTTTGTATTTGTGTGTGTCTGTCTGATGCAGCTACACCTTTTGAAACACTGAAAAATTATTTTCCTCCAATATTTCATGATGATATTTGAGATATAAAAAAAAAGATCTAAAATTTGTAGGGTGTCTGAAAACTTTTTTCCACTACTGTATTTGTCAAAATAAAGCTGTATACATTTTATCCAGAAAAATGAATGCAACTACTGCCTACAGAGGAAAGGCTAAAAAGTCACAGAGCAGGTAAACCACTGAAATATGGATATGCAACATAGAATCATTGAAATGAAATATATTTGCTTCACACATGTTGATATTTAATGTATCTGTGGTTTGCAGAGCTGCTGATTTTGTTGCAGAGGCCTGTTTATCCTCATACCCCTGTGACAAGGCTGTCCTGTAGTGTCACTGTGCTACTCTGCTCTACACTGTTTTATCCTGTCTTGTTGGATTTTGTGCCGACGGTGTGGCTTTACAGGTTGTGACCTGACCCAGCTGTTCAGTGTCCCTGCCGTGTTGCGTGTGTGTGTGTGTGTGCGTGCGTGCGTGCGTGCGTGTGTGTGTGTGTGTGTGTGGGTCTGACTGAGCAGCATCTGCTGCGTACAGTGGTGTTGTGATTGTAGGAGGTCGTTCAGGCCATGGAGTCGTACATGTTATATCTGACCACTTCGGTGCAGCCACTTCAAGTCTCACCTGTGAAGAATCATCAACACAGGGAGCACATTACCTCTCACTTTATTCACACAATCCACCAAATACAGAAAAATATGATTATCTCTTTTACTTGACACCTATTACTCAGAGCTACACTCACATTTCACACTGTTTCTTCTTGTGTTGGAAAGGTATTTCATATTGTCTTATTCTTTTGTGTACTGCTGAAAGGTTTTCTCATTGCAGAAAACCCACTATTTTGTATCTTTTCAGGCAGTTTTCTGCTGTCGAACAGGACTGAGTGGTTGTGTCCTCTTGGGAAATGGAGTGATTTAATACTGCTTTCACACGCTCACGGTCACATGAAATCACCGTTCACAGAGTGTCTGGTTCTGTAACAGTATTTTTTGTTTAGATTAGTTTATCTGCCCTTAGAGCCCTTTATACAACTGCATTGCAGAAGGTTTGGTTGGGTTGAGAGCATACGATACAAAAATAAGAAAGGACAAAAATACATTTTCTGTGTTAAAGTTACCATAGGAATAAGAATGCATACCGAGGAACATGAAGGATGGGCTCGTGTCATAAATAATGCCGTATTTGACATTTAACTAAAAGGTTCCATATAACACCAGCTTTACAGGGTTTCATCCCTACTTTACATGTCTTTGGTGGTGTTAATTTCGCCATTTTCCAGCAGCGCTGAGACTTAACGCCTATCAGCACCTCGCATCTGACTTAATGATTTCTTCTGAGACACCTCAAGAAGATGGAACTATTTTTACACAACAGCAGCTGTGGCATTTGAATGATGGAGGAAATTGTGTCATTGGTTATTTTGAGAGTTTTATGAACCCAGTCAAACCATATAACGTAAACCGACTAATCTCAGCTAGACTGTGTGTGTGCATGTGGGTGAATGAGAGGTTTGTGAGAAAAGAAAAAGAGAAGGTGAGAGAAGCTTCTTTGACCCCAGTGAAAGTAAGGAGGGGATCGGATTGCCGGTGCCGCTAAGTGAAGTGGCTATTCCAAGACGCAGTGTACAGTTTCATCTTTGTCATGTTGAAATGCCAAGCTCGGCCCTGGTCTGCCTGTCTGTCTTTGAAAGACGCTGGTCTAATTCAGAACCGTCTTCCAGACGCCTTCGCTAGAATCGTGTGTCGGGAAGTCTCCGTCTCACTCTGTTCTTTAGTCTTAAAGAGGTGTAGAAGAAACATGTGAGTGTGTTTGTTGTGACTGATACACAAATATCCCCTGCCAGGAAATTGCGCTTGTGTCAGCCATTATGTGTCAAGGTGATCTCTGCTCCTAATTTGGTCCGTATTATGATTACTGCAGCTACGAATATGTTATATCTAGCTGCTCTGGTGGTCCAGCTGTAATTAGCCTCTGATAGCTTAATCTGTGTCCATTAACTGATATCTCTAAGATTTGCTGCACCACAAGGCCCCAGCAATGTGTCTCTTATCGGTCTGAGCTTATCTCTGGCACAATTTACTATGGCATAGCATTACTTGAGACTTCCTGCACTATTTATTGATTGCATACTTATGGCCTCTTTCATTTGAGGGTGTTTTAATAAGACATATTTTAGATAATCAAATAGAATAACATATAATTTAAAAACCTCCCTGTTTTCAGTCATGAACTAAGCGTGTTTAAGAAATGTCCTTTAATTTGCAGCATGCCTAAGCCAGAGGACACATTCCTGGTGAGCATGCCTAACAAGCTGAAAGAACTAACGGGCCAAAATAATTAGTCTTCACCAGCAATCAACCATGCTTGTTAATCAGCTTAGAGTGAACCATGAATGCATAAATAGCTTTCATGCTAGTCCAGAATCCACAAAACGTTACATGTATGTAATTAGCAGCCGGATTACACAAGATGTTTATGTCTGTAGGCATCACCAACCAGACTGTAATTCAGAATCTATTCCCATTGAGCATATGTCACAAGCATCAGTGCAACAGAATACGATCAGTCAAAAGGTAAACGCAATAAATCAGTAGTAATCCAGCCTCAGACAGTTTAAACGGCCACTGATGAGGTTTTTACTGCACAATGTGTGAATATGTGCCTGGTTAAGTGAATGTGAAAGACTTCATACATGGGTCTAAGACCGCTCACAGTGGTGAAAGGATAATAGCCTTGATAATGTATTCTTCTTGTGGGCCAAACATGTTTGCCTCGTGCAACACATTCAATATGATTTATGACAGAAGTTGACCTGCTCATTATTCCTCGGTTCCAACTGAGTTCACAGATGTAAGATCTCTCTCCGCCTCTCCAACCCCCCCCCCCCCCCCCCCCCCCCCCCTCTCTGGATATGATACAGTATGTGTGAGCTAGCTTATTTGCATCATTTGCCAATGCCTCTTAACTGCTTTTCTCACTGCATATATATGTCTGGAGATTAGATGCGGTTTCCTTAAACGCACATGTATGCATTAATTTGGCGAAGTCTGTCTGTGGTTATTTGGGAGTATACTGACTGTGTGTTAGCACTGTGTGATCTAAATAGAGAGTTAGCTGATATTATGCATGTCACGTCATAGCCAATTAAGCTCCTGCTTACTGGAGCCCCTTTAAGTGTGATTTTTCACAGGAGTGAGTGTGAAATCTCAAGGATTGGATGGAAATTACACCGACTCTATATTCAGAGACTGAACCAGGCTCCTGCAATAATTCCTCTTGTGTAAGCCAGCCTCTTTAGGTTACCTGGATAATAAATGTGAAATCTGGCTTTCCTTGTACTCACATGAGACACAAAACATCTACCGGGCTCTCATTTATTTGGTAAATGAAATGAATGAGCAAAAAAACCGAAGTAAGGGGGAAAGTTGAAGAATACAAATCACACAGTGAGTTCCCATTATCTGTATTACATTAAAGGTTCGATGTATAATGTGTGCATCCCTGTGTATTTACTTGAAGTTTGTGTTGGAGTCTGTTATGCTGGGAGCTGGGCGTTTGTTGAAGTTACAAGTTCCATTTCTAAACTGAGGATAGCAAGTGTTACACACTATTGCAACTGTAAATGAGCTGAAAGGGAAAAACTGAGACATCTTTGTAAAAACTTGAGTCTCATACATATGAAATCCATGGGCAGGCTGTTGATGCTAAATTGAAGGTATGATACAATCTGTTCATCACATACAGGGCTGGTAATGATTAAAAATTACTTTTTATCAAGATTTTCATTGCCATTAATAACTCTAATATAGACTCAAGCACAGTTTTTATCTAAGTGGTTAATACTCACCTTACCTCAATGCAATAATCACAACGCATGCGCCTTGTTTTTATCCGTTATTACCTCCTATATCCTTATGTATTGTATATTTGCTTTTTATTTATACCTTTAAATCACTTCTTAAAATGCATTTTCATAGACTTGCCTTTATGTGATGTTGTCTCTTTTTAATATTTTTAATGTTGAATATTTAATTTTACCCTGTTTTGGTTATTCATTTATATTGACATACATGATGTTGTTTTATTCCATTCCTTCATTTTGTACTGATCTGACAGCATTATGTTAGATTATTTCTGCCCTCTCCACTACAGTACATTCAAAGTTAGTCATGATTTCGTATTTGCCGTACTTATCTCTTTTATTGTGTTGTGTTGTTTTCTATGTTTTTATTCTGCTGTCGTGCACTTTTGCTTTGTCTGTCAAAAGACTTTGTAAACTCAGTTTTTTAAGGTGCTATATAAATAATGTTATTATTATTATTATTATTATTATTATTATTATTATTATTATTATTATTATTATTATTATTATTATTATATATTTCTTTTATGTGTACTGAGGTTTTTGTATACAGTATTTTTGTAGTATTTAGTAGTATTTGTATATTTAAATGGGTCATATTTTGCTAACTTCTATTAGTTTTATATATATGTATATTATTATTTTATTAGTCTTTAGTACATTTATTTGTGTATTTGGACCCTAATAGTTCATAAAGTTTTAATTTGAGCCCTCCAGGTGCTGCAAAGCTATCTTTATATTCATTCTAGCAAACATCGAGTGGATTTCTACAACCTGTTTCAATTCCTTCTTAATTTGTCACGTTTTATATCTAGTTACATCACGATATTTGCACATATAAAGTCAAGACTTCAGTTGTAGTCTGTACTGAAAATATGTCCAAACTTCAAGCTGATTACCTAAAATGTTCAGTTGTTGGTTGTATTCTAGTGTCATTAGTCAGAAATGAGGTTGAAGATGGACCTGTGGAGTTGAATTAATGAAGAATTCAGACCCAAGCATAGAATTTACAGTTTATGGAGACCACAGGGGAATGTTTTAAAATGCATAATTCCATCTAAAAAAGCAAAATATCACACCTTTAATATTTTATCTTTGTAGTTTTTGTATATTGTCAATATTTTTCAGTGTTTTCTGTGATATTTTTATGCAGTTTTTTTGTACTTTAAGTGTTTGCTGCTAAACAGAAACAGAGCTAAATAGATTTTTATTGTTCCTGCAACAGTGACAATAAAGATCTATTCTATTCTATTCTATTCTATTCTATTCTATTCTATTCTATTCTATTCTATTCTATATACTGTATAATATGACTTAAGACAATGTCCTCTAATATCTTCTTTGCTGAACAACCCAACAATGTTCCATTTACTGTCATAGAAAAGTAACAAACCTGAAAATATAATGTAATGTAATTATTCCACTCCTTCTGTTCCACATATTTCATCTTGACCATTCCATCTCCCATACCTTGTACTTTCTTCTAGTAAACCATGTAGCTCCGTACATGGCCTTGAATCAGACCCTCTATTATCATACCTAAGCGATGATGATTCTTGCTTGGAGCGATGGTGAGATGTGTTTGAAGCTGTGTATGATTTAAAACTCCACTGGGTTGAAAATGATACTCAGCCTTATGGCTCAATCGCCGCCTCTCTGGGATTCATGTGTGAAACTGAGTGTGTGATGGAGAGATAACTGCAAAGTGGAACCGACTGTCAGTTTATATTTTTAGATGGCAAGTTTGTTAACAATCTCCCCTCTATGTCTGTCACCACCACCACCCCCCACCCCCCCTTATGTGGTTACTCCGTTTTGCAGTCTTAATGTCCCACTAGAGAAATTAGATGGCAGATAGATGAATGAACTGGCTGTTTATTTTACCATCTTGTATTTCTGTCCCACATGACATGCTCTGCTCTTTTATTTTGACTGTTGCTAATATTACAAATAAGATGTGAAAAAAGATCCGATTTGCATGAAACTGAAGATTTTTTTTTTTTTTTTGTACTTTTAGAGCAGAATATACCGGATATGTTTTTTCCGCTCAGTTTTAACTCTGTTTTTCAAGTACTGTTTTAAATAATTCCACTCGTCTGGAAGCTGTACATTTTGTTTGGCTGTAGAGTTGTTGTCTAGACATGAAATATCACCCAGCTGTGTCTGTCGACCCAGAAATCTGCGTGTCTTTCTATGTTGGTGTGCGCACATGCTTGCTCCTCCATCTGTGTGTCTCAGTTCTTGTAAAAGTGTGTGTTTCTCTGAGTTTATAAGGCGTAACCTTGTCAAATAGAGCTGGATCATGTGCTGATCATCCCCCCTTTGTGTCCCCGGGACAAAATTTCTCTTTCCAGCACATTGTGAGGCCTCTCTGTCTTCATCATTAATTGGGTTATGGTTTCTGTCTTTGGATTTCTTTAACTTTGTTTTCCATCTTCACTCAGTTTCCTGCTTTAATGCAAAACATCAGACATGCGATTAAATACCCACATTTGTCTGGACAGGGATGTTACAGTTGAGACATCAATCTTGAATCCACTGACATGAAATAGAAGATTCTTGAAAAGCTTCTACCTTCACTGCTTTTATTCCACATTTGTGTTTTTGTTACGCAACAGCCAACTGTTTCTGCAGGCACACAGGTTGGCAATGGGATAAACATACTGTGTAGTCTTTTATGTTGTAGTGGGCATTTGTTTCAGAGGAATAAGGAAATTAAAATTGTTATACACCATAAACGAGTGGTTGTTTAACCCATAAACACTGTAAGCCCAGATAAGTAGAGTTTACTCAAAAAATTTGAGGCAAGTGATTTCACTTAAATGATTTGAGTAATGATCGACTAATCAGTTGGTTTAAGTAGGTTCATCTTTAATGCTGAAAGTATTGAACTTAAACTATGAAGTAGAAAACACTAAAAGACAAGTTATTTGTACTTTAAATCTGTTGTAAAATCAACCCCACTATCCAACCATTCAACTCAGCATTTTAGGTTACACTGTGACTAATTTCCTCAATCGCAGCCAGATTAATTTTTCACTGATTAAACAACTTTTTTTAGTCAATTAAACTCAAAATCCTATTCCTGACCAAAATAGTTATGAAATTATTCAACTCAATATATTGTAGCATGAATAGAAGTTAGCTCAATGGCATTTGCCAGAACAGGAAGTGCTTTTAATTTGACAAAACATAAAGATTTCTGTTGTATAATAACAGTCATAGATGAACAGGAAAGCCACTGTTCTTCTTATGGCTCTGACTCATGGTGCAGCTCTACAAAAATACAAAAACAAACACAAAAAGGCCAATAAACTCTGCCATACACACATTAAATCCAAATTAACACTAACACCACAACCCCGCTGAACCCCTGCACAGAAAAAGAACACATTTTCAACAACATGCCCAATGCCCACAATGCAATGCGAAGATAAAAAGGTGTGGTCATGACTAAAACTGAGTGATTTAATTCCATTCAACTTAAATTTTTTCGTACTTTCAACTATGTCTACAAATTAGTAGAATATACTGAACATTTTATAGTAACTTCATAAAACTTAAATAATTTAAGTGGATTGCAATTAAAGCATTTTAGTAAATGCAAATTCCGGGCTTACAGTGAAGACCCAAATAGCCAACGACAACCAAAACCATCTACTGATCTAAAATGTTTAATAACTTCTGAACTGCTAAATCTATAAATACATGTAAATAATTGGCGTAAAATACAGTTATTCATCTTTTCATGGTCATCAGATATGACAGATTTGGACATTCAGAGGCTCTGTAGTTACCGTGGAAACAACGTCATCTTCTACAACATTGGACACACTGGGTTTATGTTCAGTTATTCGTATCTTTGCTGAAAAAGTCACTTTTTCTTATGTTTTCTCTGTTTTTGATATCATAACCCTCAACTTCAATCTGATCTTAAATGAGCATCTACATGATTAGTAAATAAAATATAGGAAAAATACAAAGAATATTGTTGTAATAAATTGTGATAAAAGTTAAATATAGAGGAAAAAAAAGATTTTGGAAGTGCCACAAAAGTAATACTGGGTCTTTATGGGTTAAATCCAGGTAAAAAACACAGACTTTTTTTTTTGTTGATGGTACATCATATTCATCAGGAGACACTGTTTTAGCTAGTGTTGCATCTCACACGATAATATCTGTCTATTTACACGTTGCACAACAGAAAAAGGGCGAAAAATTAGCGGGTACATCAGGGTGTTATGTTTCCATCACTGCCAATCAGAGCTGGAGCCAATGACTACCTGTGAGAGCTGGAAATGAATGGTGACATTTCTGATTATACCTGCTTACGCTGAAAACAAAAGTCAGATGTTAATGAGTTTTTTCTCCAGTTTGAAAGGAATCTAACATGTATACGTATGCTGGTTACATTCCATCGACATTTTCCCTGCAATGACTTTTGGCCTTTATTTCAAGGCTAACCAACAGTAGCCTCAGTGCAAACTTATAAAGACGTCATTACACTTAGAGACTAGCCCAAGTAAAGAAGTACAGAGATAGTGTATCTCCTTGTGCTTCCCAGCCCCCTTCTCTGCCTTTCATCTTCAGTAAGCTTATTCTTTGTATTAAGAAAAAATTCTGCATCACCCCGAGCAGAGTTTCAGAGAATTGGTTAATACTAATTGATATTCTAAACTTGCCTGTCCATGCCCGAGGCGACTACGTCTCTATTAAACGATACAGGATAATCAACAAAACTTCTTTTCTTGACGATCTAAGCAAAATTTTTGAGCTCACCACCATGAAGAGTGAGGAGTTCCTAGAGGAAAAGCTCTAAAGGAGAAAACAGGCTTTTTTTTTTTTTTTTTTTTTTTTTTTTTTCTAACTGTGGCCTACAATTAAATGAAGCACATCCTCCTTCTTTTTATTCCCTTCATTTCTCTGGTTCAGTTCCTGCTTCTCTCTGTACATTTCTATGCCCAGGCCTGAAGCTAACGTCTTTCTAGGACTATCCCCAAGACAAGATGTGGGTACGTGTTTCAACCAAGGTCGCCCATTCATTTTCCAGCTGTGACAGTTCTGTGGTACAGATATGGGTCAAAGCTCTCAGAGTATAGTCATACACCACCTTTTTTTTTTTTTTTTTTTCCCCTTTCCCTCGCTGACCCTCTACTAAAGGGCTTTGGAAATATGGGTGGGTGGGGGTGAAGGTATTGCACATATATAGTCACCATTTCTTCTTGGATGTCTCAGTGGAATTCCAGTATAAATTTAGACTCTCTTGCTCCCCACCAACATTAAGTGTCGAGAAGAATCCACAATGATCTTTCATTGATTCTCCAGCGCCATATGGAGGCCCATTAAATTGATTGTGGTGGCAGCATTGGGAGCAACAGCACGCGCCACGCTTGTAGATTTCCTCCACATCACTGTCACCTCACACGGCTGTATTTTACAGGTGAAGAAGATGCCCTGTACCTATGCTGATTGATTTTCCCATTGCTTGTTATTTAGTTGTAGCGCATACCGAGCTAAGTAATCACGACTTCATTAGTTGGAATCTCCACATGGGACTAATGTGAATGGAAATAAGAGAATAACAAGGGAGACGTGCACGTACGGCACCAAACACTGCAAACTGTACACTTTAATTGTCCTCACATGGTACTGAAGGTTCCCATTGTCTTGTTTCCTTGTAATAAAGAATGTACTGTACAGTAGCCAGAAGACATACCCTTCCTCTAACTTGTGACTTCATCCAACAATAAATCCTATTCTTTGTTTAATGACAGTATATTATTACCGCTATTAAAGCTCATGCAGAGATCCCACGCTATCATTCTTTTCCAGTCCCTAATAATCTGGTGCCATCATATTCAGATGAGTCCATGCAAATTTTCTATTCCCAATATGACATTTTTCATTGTATTCATTTCAAGGTTAGCTATCAAATTAGCTTATATGGCTACCCATACCCTGTGCCAATATATGTCAAGGAAAAAAAAAATGTTTGAATTAAACATATATTAAAATATGGATGTGACAAGATAGATACACAGTGCTCTCTCTCCTCATAAGAAATATCAACCCGAGACATTTTCACTTGTGGGGGACGTGGGGGGGATGTGAAGTGATCCATTTGAGAAATCGAAAGTTCTTCAAATATCGTTAAAGATGAACGCATGAATCATTCATAATGTGAGCCTCTCTGAGCTTGATGGGTGCCTCATCTCTGCCTCTATATTTCTCCCTCTTTCAGTTAGCAATTCACTTCCTTTGCCACAACATTTCCATAGTCCATACACACAAAAAACACACACGATTTTATTTTTCTCATGTTTTTTCTATTTAATTTTCATCACATTTTTATTGGTTTATCACTAACATTGGAATCATCAGCCAGTTCCCCATCAGCTATAGTTTACACATGGATGGGAAACAGTGGATCTGAAATTCATAGCTCGTCTCTTTATGATTCTGTTGCAATGGACAGAAAAGCTAGCTATATTTATTTATTTTTCTTTTTTTTAGAAAGTGCCAACCCAGGTATGAACCCCCCCCAAACCCCATTTTTAATCTTCTGAACTGCACAAAATTTAGCCTCCTTCTGATGTTGCTCACAATGCTGATACAGGGAATGCAACCTCTTTAAAGTGACACCTCAGGCGCTGGAAGGTAGAAGATGTTTCCTGTTTATGATGGACACTGATACACCTACTGCGGGTCCATCAGGTGCAGGTGTAAAATGTAAACTGCTTGATTTTCGTGTTTTTATTGAAGTAATGGCATAATTGTTCATTGTTCAATATGAAGAGCTGCCATTATACCTCCGCGACTCGGCCCCGGATAAGCGGTGGATAATGGATGGATGGATGGAAATATCATATATGGAAGTTTATTTTAAAACAAAATAATTAAGATATGTAGAAATCTAAAAAAAAAAAAAAGCAGACATGGAAATATATATTGTCATTTATATATTGGTTTTATTTAATTTTTTTATCCTTTTAAAATATTTCCCAATTTCTACTTACCTTTTATTGATGCTGTTATTTCTTTAACCCGTAAAGACCCACTCCAACTTTTGTGTCAACTCCTAAATGATTTTTTCTCTCTATTTAACCTTTCCTAAATGATTTATCACCATTTAATACTATCCTTTGCATTTTGCATTTTTTTTTCAGTGAAAATAATTCATTTCCTATATTTAATTCACTGATCATGTAGATGTTCATCAAAGCTCAGAGTAAATTCAAAGGTTATTATATCAAAACAGAAATAACTGAAGAAAAAGCGACTTGTTCAGTAAAATCTAGCAATAACTGAACATAAAAACAAGTGTCTCCAACTGCTGTCATTGATCAAACTCCATGGTTTTTACTGGTGAATGAAAGTTGTAGAAGATGATAGAGTTTCCATGTGCGCTATGGAGCATCTGAAAGTCCAAATGGGTCATATCTGGTAACCATGAAAAGATGACAAACTGCATTTTACACCAATTATTTACACGTATTGATAGGCTTAATTAATGAACAGTTATTAAACAGTTTATATCAGTAGATGTTTTGGTCGACAGTGGATGTTTGGGTCTTTATGGGTTAAAAACAATGTGTTGTGTTGCCTTCCAGCCACTGATTAAGCTACATGAAAATTTACAGATCTGATTTTACTTGTCTTGTTTTAGCAAAACTTCATTTTAAAAAGTCTTTCATTCAGTACAATGTGCTGCACAAAGTGTGAGGCAGAAGCTGCAGGCAAAAAACTAAAGAATCTTTCAAACCAGGAATAAAACTTCTAGGAAATAGAAATTGAAAACAAAAGGCAGACTTTTAACATTTACTGTAAAGCATATTCGCTGAAAAATTTTGTTTGATCATGTTGTATAGTTCTTTGTTATCTGGTGATTCTATGTGCTCGAAATAAAACTAAACCAAACTAAACCAAACTAAACTATTCCATTTACACTGACAGCTTTGTTTATTCAGAAATTCAACTCTAAATATGTCTTATATGCTGAGCTGTAATCATCCCTCTCATCCAATTTAAGTCATTTTTTGAACATTTCTCTTATAGTATAAAGTGACTTACTGTTTTCTCTCCAGATCACTGAAATCCTTAGAGTCCACATAGTCGTACTCAGGTCTGGATGAGCCAGAAACTCGAAAAATCAGCCAAAAATGAAATAAAATCAAAATCCCAGCTTTGTTCTGATTTCATCTTTTTCCACCCACTGGGGGACCATCGAGGTCATATATGAAAGCCGGCAGCGATCAGACCCCCAGTTGCGTCACCGAACCTTTTTCAGGTCAGTCGGTATTTTCAAAAGCAGAGCCGATTTTATTTTATTCCAGCGCATGTTTTCATTTGTTGACATCGTATGTTTTCAGACTTGCACATACAGTAAGAGAATCTGCAGAAAATTCACGTCAGACACAACAAGAAATAGAAGCCTGATGACATCTCTTGCTGAAATGACATCTGAAACGCTCATGTTTTCCAGAGAGCATGGAGGTTTTTTTTTTTTTTTTCAGTAAAAGCATCTCCTCAAGTCAAGCTCGAGTGAAATGTTTTTATGTATAGCATTCACGGAGGAGAAGTATTTGTACAAATGCACAGAAAGGGTCGACCTCCATCCTTATCAGTGTATCTGTCTAAGCCACTCAGTTTGCTCTTGAGAGTGAGAGGAACTAACGGTGGTCCTTGGATTTTTTGTTTTTATTTGCTTCTAGTCAAGATGCACAGGGGAAAAAAAAAAGTTAAAATCCTTTTCAGATTGTCAAGTGCAATGAGTCTATATGTTTTCTGAGGATTTGTGTTTTGGATTTCCTATCATCCCTAGATCTTCGGCGAGGCCATGTGCACTGCACCAGACTGGTGTTTCATGATCCAGTATATGGATAGAGTTAATCCCCTTTATCCATATGTTATAAGGTTACAGCATGAAACTATATATTGTCCTGGCAATCTGTTTTACTTTGTATCTTCTGGGTGTCGAATGCAGAGCCCGGTGCAAAGCTACACTGACGTACGCTTATATAAATGAGATTACAAATGCAATATTTAGTGTGTGCCTGAAAGCTCATACTAGCATATAACTCATTTTCTCTGAAGGTCTTAGGGATTCACGTGATATTTTAAACCAAGAAGTCATGTGTGAGCGGAGTTAACTTTGGCATATCAATTTAGTTCTTATTAAAAATGAAATGCAAAAACATTAGCCATGTTAATCCGGGAGGTATGTTGAATGTCTTTGCCTTTAAATATCATAAGGTGAATAATGAATGAATGAAAAGGTCACAAAAAGTTGATTGCTTAGAGTAAAGTTGTGAAATTTATTTATTTATTTATTTATTTATTTATTTATTTTGAACATGCAAAGAAACAAAATAAATAAAACAAAGTAAATTAAGACAAAAACAAAATAACATTTAAATGAACAGAATCTATCTTCCAGTACATATAAGTCTGATTTCTGCATGGTCGAAAAGGAGTATGAATTTAATCCTGCCCCTCAAGTGCTTTTACACCTTTATCACTAACTTAATACAACAATCAAACAATACATTTTTCCTAATTTTAGCATCAAACCACAACAAATACAAAAATCTTTTGCATCAAAATGTGGAAAAGCACCTTTTGTTGTAATAGATAAATGCACGTGGTTTATAAGAGCATCTGAAGCAAGGTTATAATAGTTTTGGATTTTTCATTATAGTTTAGTTTTATTTAATTTTGACTTTTTTTTTCTCTAATTCAGTTAGTTTTAATTAGTTTTTACAGCAGGTTTGCTAGTTTTTTTATTAGTTTTCGTTATTTTCTAAATGCTTAGTTTTAGTTTAGTGTTAGTTTTTTTTATATCTTTTCTCTTCTTCACTGTCGAATTCAAATAAATCCCAGACAGGACTCTTCTGCTTTCTCCCAACTTTAGTCTCCATGTTTCCAGGTAGAGTGGGGACCAGAAGACGACTGTAAACCACAAGTGACAAGAAGGGACGGACCGTTAAATATCATATGATTCCAGCAGCTAAAATTACTTGAGGGAAATAAATTGATTTCATATCAATCCGACATTGACAAAGACGCAAACGAAGGGAATTTTATCCATCATTTTTAGACGTTTTAGTTAGTTTTATAAACACACAATACAGTTTCAGTTAGTCATCGTTTTTTTCTTTTAATTATAGTTTTTATTTATTTCAGTTAACAAAAATATTTTTTCAATTCTAGTTTTCGTCATTTCGTTAGTTTTCGTTAACGATGATAACCTCGATCTGACGTTGCATCAAACTTTGTGTCGCAGCCTTTCCTTGTGTGTATTTTTTTATGCGATTCCGTGCATTTGTTCCAATGGATGTCTACACAATAGGCATGTGGATTAAGCACATGTGAGGACTAACCTGCATATGTGTGCCATTACACCATAATCCATGTCTGTGTGTAAAACTTTAGCTTGTACTTGTGTATTTACATGTGTGTATTAGTATTTCCAATGGGCAGCACAAGGCTTCCCTTCCGGCTTCTATGTCCACACACACATACACACACACACACACACACAGATACACAAGCACAAACCGGTGGATGACTGCACGTTTCTACGGATGATTAGATTACGTAAGAAAACACTGCAGAGCCCTAATAGTTGGTAAACCCAGATTACGCAGGATTATCATCCCTTTTGCTCCACCTCTGTTCTTCTTCTATGTGTGTGGCTTTGGGTGTGTGTCAGTGTATGGGAAGAGTGGATGACAGGGGATAAAACAGGAGGAGCATGGGGAGGAAAGGGGCGATGTGTGTGTGGCGTGGGGTGGGGTGGGGTGGGGTAGAGAAGGCGGGGGGCTGAATGATGCTGCAAACACCAGAGCCAGATGGGACAGAACCCCTAAGCAGCTTAGAGTCACAGTAATCACGCAGGCTAAGTTGCCATCAATGGTGTTTGTGCATGTTAATGTGTGTGTGTTGCATGGATGTAGATGTGCGTTTGAGCATAGGTTCACATGCATTAAACTAGATGCCTGCTCATGCACTTATGCTGACGTCAGAAAAATGCAGAAGAAGAAGAAAGTGAATAAGAGATGGAGCGAATATTCTCGTGCAGTCGGGATATCCGAGGAGAGTGGGAGGAAAGAGAGAGAGTGTTTTAGTTGTGGAGGAAGAGATGATGAAGACAAGCAAGTCAGAAAGGTGATATTGTTTTGTCCCTACATGACTCAGATATTACAGAAACAATGGAGTGGGAAATGACACTATACATGTCAATTCACACAGTTATATACGTCCCCAGGGGAATCAGGAATCAATAACCCTGTCAATAACAATCTGCGTTAAATTTCTCAATAACTTCCATCACAGAGGGTAAAAAAAAAGCACAAATAAAAAAAATATGTACATACTTTGATTAAAAAAGCAAATAGCAGACAGAAAAGTACAAGAAATGCATTTAATGTTACTGACACATGGACACGTAAAGAGCACTGATGTCTTTTTAAAGCTTTACAGATGCGTTCCTCTCAGCACAGTGGAAGTGATGGCTTTAAAACTACAAAGAAAAAAAATAAAGTAGAAAAAAAAAACTGTAAAGCCCATGAGAGAAGCTTGCATGAATGTATTTACCTACATGAATATTCAATAATGGCTGCAGCACTTCACAAAGGGAAGTAATCACTGATTTATTTATTAGTGTTTTTGACATGCTATGCAATTATGCCACTGCAGGCAAGCTGTTGTGCTGCTCTCTGCCCTACCCTAAAGCTGTATGTGTTTATGTGTCTATAGACGACATGACACTGGTTGAGTGTAAAGATCTGATATTGATTAAAGTGCATCAATAGTGATGATTGTTCTGGTACAAGTGCGAAAACAGTGATCAATGGATCATGGATAAATAATATGCCGCTTTCAACTGTGTTGCAAATTATGCCTTTTGATTTATTTTTATCACAGTATCTCTCCAAAGAGATTAGTTGTCATTAATTTTTGAATTTCTTTGTTTCGGTTATTTGATTTCAATGCTAAAATCAGAAGCAGTTCTTACTCTCTAACAAGAGACATTATGTTATTTTGACTGTAACTCCTACCTCTGTTTTCTCTTTCTCCTCTCTCTGGAGAAGAGGGTGATGACAGCTAGCCCCACTCTCTGCTCATTGAACATTCAGCTTTGCTTTTGATGGAATTAATTTGAATGTAAATGATGCTGTGATGGAAGCTCTCATTGGTCTCAGTGAAAAATTTCACACAATAATACCACCCGCGTTACCACTGAAGTCTGAGCCGTTCTATGTAGAGGGAGGGAAAAACAGTAAAACACTATATAAGTTACATAAATAACTATATGGCGCTATTAGTTTCACTGAAACCATAACAACTGTGGCACATAATGAAATTATGTTGCCACTGTGTGGATTCCAAGTTGATTATTTGATCAATACTTGTCTTTATTCTCAATTTGCAGTTTTACCTCAAAGCCAGCGGGGCCTTTTTTGTTGTAAAATATGGCTCTAAAAAGAGAAGATAAAGTGATTTGGCAACTTAAATCACACTGACTGTTGTAAATTTAAGCACCAATGAATGAGCTGGAAGCAGGGTTAAAATATGACAATAAAATAAAATAAATACAATGAAATAGTGCATCATTGCATATTAAAAATTCATCTGCTCATGTCAAAATTCACTTAAAATAGAATTAAACAGATAGAACACAGTGTGATATTTGGTCAGAATGTGCACAAAGCAGGACAGGTTTCTGAATAAATTATATCACAGGTGGAGATATTTGCCCACATTTTGGAAAAGTGTCCTCATTTCCAAAAACACTAAGGCACGTCTGTCTGTATGTGTAAAAGAGAAAGTAAGATTGTTGTATGACTCATTTATTTTAGACAAGACACGCTGACAAAAAGTCATTTCATCCTTTCAATAACAGGTCAAGTCTAGGTTACATCATGCACTCAAGCAAACACAAGCTCCTATTGAGGTCCTCTGTTCAGGTTATTGGGAAAACATAATGAGCTCATATTTGAAAAAAAAAAAAAAAAATTCTCACCAATTATGTCCACAGTAGATTTTTTTTTTTTTTAATTTACTGTCATTTTTCAAAGTAGTGAAAGTATGAGTTGACTCTGCGAGTTTTCTTAACATTTTTTACTTTGCTTGGAAGTACTCAATGTATAATGCAGGGATCTCAAACATGCGGTCCAAGGGCCAAATGCGGTCCACCAAAGGTTCCAGTGCGGCCTGTGGGATGAATTCACAAAGTGCAAAAATTCCAGTTGAGGACGTGGAACTCATTTTAGTTCAGGTTCCACATACAGACCGATATGATCTACAGTAAAATAACAGCATAATAACTTACAAAAAATAATGACTCCATGTTTTCTTCTCAGTTTGATGTAAAAAAAAAAAAAAAAAAAAATTATATTATTCCTATAAATAATACAAACTTCTAATTTGTGTCTTTGTTTTGGTGCAAAAAAAACAACAACTTTAAATTATGAAAATATTTACATTTACAAACTGTCCTGTAACAATAAAATGTAAACAACCTGAAATGTCTAAAGAAAATTAAACACAATTTTAACAAGTTTGTACTTGTTACTAAATCTTTAGTGTCTTTGTAGATCCGATCCATAATGCACATGCAGAAATGATAATTTGAGGCAGATTATCATTAAAATTGTAAAATTGCACTTATTTTTCTTAAGAAATTTCAGTTTTTCAGGTTTTTCACAACTTTTTTTTGATAGTTTATAAAAGTAAGTATTTTCAGAATTTAATTGTTGTTTTTTTTGCACTAAAACGAGGACAAAAATCTGGAGTTGTCATTATTTATAGGTTATTATGCTATTATTTTACTGGTCCGGCCCATTTGAGATCAAATCGAGTTGAATGTGGCCCCTGAAAGAAAATGAGTTGGAGAGCCCTGGTATAATGTCTCATAAAAACACTAGTGATTCATTCATTCATTCATTCATTCATTCATTCATTCATTTTCTGCTCGAGAAGGTGTAGGAATGCTGGAGCCTGGACATGTCACCAGATCATCACATGGCTTCTGTACTTATTATGTTACCAAATCAAATGACAGAGACTCTCTATAAACCCAATATTGTCTTCATTTAACAGGCGGACGTTGCCATAACAGGAAACCGTAGACCACCATAAACAGATCCATGTGTAAATCCTTCTCAGTCTATTTTAGACCCATTTAAGATCATATAGATCCACAATTTATTTTTTCCAATATGGTCACCCGACCCCTCTGCCACTAATCACCATGTTTTATTAGGCAGCTCGGGCTTCCTTCACGTTCAGAGGTCTAATGCGACGTTCGCAATTCCACGTGTCTTACACCGCCATTGATTTCTCGTACCAGTCCGCTGTGAGTTTGGCCTGCTCACCCCAGGCATCATACATCACCCAACATTAAGGCTTCACCTTTTATATCTGTGCTTTTATATCATCATATCCCTTACAGACACCTCTGCCTTTATGGCCCTCTCTACCCCTCTGATTTCAAACTGATGCCTCTCTCAATTGGCACTTATCTTCCCCTGTGAGAAAGACAGTTATATTTTTGAAGATATTCGTCAGTATGGGGGAGGCTTTAAAGATTTATCAGCCTTTCTCGTTGATATGAACATCCGCCTTTCTTTCAGCTGTATGGCCTGGGCGTAGAAATGTGAATCAGTCAAAATGTCACTTTGATGCTTTCTAAATCCTGTGCCTCTCTTTTGACTTTCCTTAGATGAAGGTATAAGAATCTCATAATATCTTTTGGAAATCTTATGCGTTCACTGTTCTCTCCGGGGCTCTTTGAGACAGGAATAGACTGATGAAGTGTGTGACTGCCTCCACAGTAATTATGTGATGAATGTGTTCATTCTGTGTGTAGCCCCGGGCAGTGAATAGCTCAACTGATTATTGAGGGATGTGCTCATTGTGCATGTGTATGAGAATGTACGTGTGCATTTTGGAGGAAGACGTGAGAATAGATAGGGTAAAACAAAGAATTATAAAGAAAAAAAAAAAAGATCAGCGGCTCTGCTATTAACTTGCCTCGACACTCAAAACTGATGTTTCAGTGAACGTCTCATAACAGTTTAATACACAGAAACCATAAATAACATTTCCACATTGTCATAAAAATCTCATTAACAGCCTGTTTGGTGTCAAACCCTTACCACCTGTATCATTTAAACCCACACATTCACAGAAATCGAACCAGCTGCCACTTGGCTGTTTCTGTGACAACACCGTTTCTGCTCTGAGTCAAACGTTAAAGCTAACACAAATCAGGCCTTCAGTGTTTTAAACCCCTTAGATGGATGTTAAGCTCCATTAATAATAGTGCGCTCTTGCTGTCCAGCTCATATGGATTTTCCTTCACAGACAGAATACTCTGTGAGAGGCAGCAGAGTCAGACGCATGAGATGAATCATAGAAGAATAATGTAAAACAGTTTTCGTATCGAGGTGTCGAGCCGACCAACATTTAGCCTCTAAGGCCTGCACTTTTTCCGAACCGATTTATCAGTACTTCTAATCGCAAAGGATACTGTGTGTGTCTGTGTCTTAGTCCTACACCAAGTTCAGGGGGTGAGATGATCCCACTGCCTCTTAACCTTCCAGCAATATCCAAAGAAAGGCTTTTGTGCAGTTTGTATGCAGGACTCACACACAAGTGCACACACATGGTCTACCTCTGAGGCCCAGAACCAGCTCGCTGCCTGTCAGTCAGACCCTGACGAGTCTCCGCGGACCCCCACACACACACTAAGACGTGCAGCAAAGATCAATGGGCTTGCGTTTATCAAGCAACATACCCCCCACCACCACTACCATCACCACCACCACCACCACAAATGCTTCCCACACACAAACCCACAGCCCTACCACACCTCCCCCTCCATCCAGATTCTGACCTGCCCCTCGACAGCCAACGCAGTGAAGGTATTGATTTCCACATATTAACCCAGCCTCCATGAAAAGCCCCAGGCTGTAGTGGGGAAAGGAGAACAGGAAGAAGAAGGATGGGTATAAAAAAAAAAAAAAAATGGAAAAAAAGAGGGAGTTGAAGGAGATGAGAGGAGCTAGGAGAGAAGGACGGGGCAGGAGCAGGGATGTCAGATGTCAAACGAGGCCTAAACTTTGGTGCATGTTTCTGCCTTTGAAATGTTAAAAAAGCTAAATAAATAGCTTGAACTTTGCTAGTTGAAGGTACAGTATATTCTGTGATATTGAGGATTAACCCTTTCATGCATAGTGGTCACTCCAGTGGACAGCTATTCTACAGCTGTTCTCTTGTATATTCATGGATTTTGTTGTTCTTTTCTTTTCTTTTTTTTTTTGTTTTGTTTTGTTTTGTTTTACACATATCTTTATTAAAGTTTTAAGACACTACATATCTTTTCTGGCATGAATTGGTAACATTATGTAGATTTCTCCTGAGCATAAACCCCCAGAATCACAAGCCCTCCCCATAGTTTTCACACAGTTTATCAGTAAATACATGTTTCTGTGCATCAAAAATTAAACATGTGGTGTCCAGCTGGGTTGACATGTTTGCAACTTCATGAAAAATACGCTCATAAGAATTTTTTTCATTATTATTATTATTATTTTTTTATTTATTTTATTTTTTTATTTATTTTTCAGAAGAAAATTTTCAATCACATTGTTTTTTTTTCATGCCTAAAGAGGAATAAAAACACTCAGGAAAAAAAATTGATTAAGGTTCTCATAATTCGTGCATGAAAGGGTTAATATGTTCTTGTATGTGGGTGACGGTGGTTTTCAGTGGTGTGAACTTGACCTTTTATATACAGCTCAAAACATGAATTGCATATGTGTTGTCTCTTTCACATAACTTCACATACTATCTCTTTCCCACTGGACTATAGGTACACAGATAGAGAGAGATACATTAGAATGGTACAACAGAACATCTGGTTTTTGGGCAAAATCAGAACAATCTGTTTTCAGTCACATGACTCAGCTGTCACAGGGTTTTATCGCCTCCAGCTCCATTTGGTCCTGATGTAAACATGACACCCAGGTGTACTCAACATGCTAATATTTCACCCCTTTTTGATGCATAGCTGTGAAATATATTGAAGCACTGAACACTGACTGAAAACATTATTTATTTATGTAGTTTTGGTTTGCAGCATCAGAAATTTAGTTCTGTTTAGCATCCAACAAATGACGGATAAGACAGTGATGTAAGAGAACAAATTTTGAGAGGAATTTGTTCCATGTTTAAAATATTGAAACTTAAATGCAAACTAGTTTCCTGGCAGTGTGACTTGAGTTAGTCGGTTTTGTAGACCTACTCATATTTAATATAACAGGATACATGCATCAATTTTTGGTGTGAAAATGGTTTTAGTTAAATGTATAAGTGTCACTGAACCACCACATACATACCTCACATATTCGGAGTTTCCACTCTTCTCATACGCTTGATATAATCATTTATAGGAGTTGAGATGAGGATGTGTATTGTCCATGTGAGCGGACACAGGGAAGGGTCTGTATGAAATACTAGAGTGTTACAGGACTTTTATACAGAAGTTTGGAAACTTCTTTTCCTTGTTTGAAAATCATCAGCCGCAAGAATTCACTGTTAACCATAAAATTGGAATACATTTTCTTACATCTTTTGATGAAATGATTGTGACAATAGTGGCTTTTCCATTGGACATATGTGCAAAACGTTACCAATATTTACTAAATATCAAAAAAACAGAAGTGTGAAGTGTTGGTTTTTCCATTAAATCACAAATGCGATGATTTGTTAATTTATTTTTGCGAGATGACACAAGAAGTCATTCCACAAACATGGTGATGAACATGAATATCACGTTGATTTACAGATATATTCATTGTTATTATATATTACCCCTCTATCCTGTATTATATTAAAAAATGATTCAGTTTCCTGGTGTGTCCACACATACTACACCATGTTTCTTTTAAAACTTTTCTTTGCTTGTTGTAACGTCTGTTATTTATTTATTTATTTATTTTTATTCATATGACTCTAGTTGCGGAAAAATATCTTTCCATTGCAGTTTGTGTGATATAGTATTTGCACCACACCTGAAAAACACCTCTTGCCAGTGCAAAAATTTTTTAATTTTTATGCGCAGGTTGTATTTGCGCAATTTGAGGGTCAATGGAGAAGCGACTTATGTGATTTATTCTTGATAGGTAAAGTGTATCTGGGACTCAGTATGAAATCTTTTCACTTGGTCAAAGGTGATTACTGATGTGTATTAATAGGAATTAAAAGCAGAATATCTGAAAACAAAATTAATCCAACTTTATGGTCAACCGTGCATTTTGTTGATGATAGATTGTGTGGAATCTATGACAGTTAAGTTCCCTTTTCCCTTTAGTTAATTTGTCATTCTTACTTTATTTATTTATTTGTTTAATTTTGGTAGTTTTTACTGGTTTTATCCCACAGTCTGGCTGAAACAGGAAACCCACGTCACTCACTTCAAAAGAATCTCCAACTCTTATTGTCCTCATGTGGTACAGTCTTACTACTCTAACCAAGTATAAGCCATAGCCAAGATCTAAGCTCTTACGTAAGCATTGTTTGACCCTGAGTTTGTGTGGATGGAATGAAAGACTGTGGTCATGTTGAGGTGTTTAAAGCATTAGTGTGTTTGGAGGTGAAGTGGATGGGTCGGCTGAGCCTAATGGGCAGCACGTGTGGCTCCTCACTCATCAGCTGTTACTCTCTTCTGCCTTCCTTCCCTCTCACTGTCTCTCACACACGCTTTCTCTGTCATGCACACACACTCATTTTCGCTCATTTTCTCTTTTCATTGCAAACTCTCTTCTTCTCTCTCTTTGTGGAGAAGAAGTGGGAGGCGTATTTGCCAGCCATATGGCGGTGCCAGGGGCGTCCGGAGCAGATGTGCTCTGCATTGGGGTTTTGCTCCATCAAGCACATGCATACACACAAAATATATACCAAAAAAAACGCACTCACACACACACACACACACACACACTGAGAATTACACAGTGCCTGTTACCGAGGAAGAGGTCGCTTACTGACAACGGCATTATCTAACTCCCAAAGAGCAGCCATTCTGGCGACTAAACCTACAGTGGCGTCGGTCAATGTGACTCCTGTGAGCGAGTGGGACGCCATCCATGCACAGAACTGAAGTGAACGCCTTCAAGAAAGTTCATCAGAGATTTAAGTAATGTTTGAGATGTTTCTATTTTCAGGAAGGATTTATAAATGTTACAAGTGACTGTCCTGGGTTATGAGAACTTGAGTTCAATTATCAGAGTTTGGTGCCTTTGACTTCTTGGTGTCTTCGCTGTCTGGGAAAGAGGCCTCTTTCCTGAAGAGCGCTGACTCAGCATGTTTGTTTTGATTTTTTTTTTTTTTTTTTTTGGAGCTGTTTTGCTGAATCGTGGAAGAAAGAAAGATGGAGGTGTGTGTCTACGTGTGTGTGTCTGTGCATGTGTTACAGTAAAGTTTCCTCTGAATGAAATGGGATGTAAATTTGACCAGTGTGCAGAATGTGAATGTAGGCTGGTTCACAGTGTTTGCTGAGCCAGCGTTTGACCTACATCAAACATCCAAAAGCAGCATAAGTTAAAAAAGCATCACCATGCTGGTCAACACCTAGGCAAAAGCACACTTCAAAGAGACTGAGTCAAAAGTCCAAAACTCTCCACAGAGGCACTTAAATTATACTACATTTACATTTCAAATATAACTCAGTTCATTATTTACATCGGATTAGTAAGAGACAGAAAAAAAAAACAAAAACTGTTTTGTATGGCCGCAATAATGCTTTTGATGTGCAGGGTTATATCCATATGTGGGCATCTGGTAGTATTAGCTGTACCATATCACATACTCAAATGTTGAAATATTTCATGTAACATCTGTTAAATAAATATGAAACTCTACTAATCTCAGACAGTGACAGTAACTTAAATAATAGGAGCTTTGAAACTAGTGGACAGTATGACAGATGGTGGATAATGTACAGGAATGTCAACAGACTGTTGGAAAATATTGACTTTTCCACATTCATCTGGAATATTTATTTACAAAAATACAAGTAAAGAATCCAAAACGATTAATACTGACTTGTCCTCTGCTTAAACTACTACATTTCATCAAAAAATATTATTCCAATTTTTTTACTTGAGATAAAAAACATCATTGAAAGCGGATGTAACTTTTAAAGACTTAACTGAACTAATACCCTTTCCACAGTAACAGTTTTCCAAACAGATTTTCCTCCTTCCCTTTAAAACACACACACACACACACATACACACACACACATGCACACAAACTCCACAACAAACTTGTATAAATGCTCAAACAAGCTAAAAACATCACAGATAATACTGGATGTATCAGACACAGAAGCTTTCATCTGTCAACAAATTAAGTTTTCTTAAGTACTGGCTTTGGTTGTTGAAGTGTATTCTTCACTTTATGTGGATTTGATCATAACGCCGGCCTGGTCCAGTCCGTCTCCCAAAGGTGTTGGTGCTGACCTCGATCTACTGCACTGATTTAAACACCTAGATTTAATATTTCCGGTGCAGGTTCAGTACACAGAACAATACCAGAAATGAGTAAAATGGGGTGTAATGCCATTCTTTTCCAATCTCTACACATGGATACAAAGAAACTGGAGTTCTTTTTTAAACAAATTTACATGTGTACAAGAGGCCGAATGAAAAAAGAAAAGTAAAAGTCATTTTTTCATTGGAAATCAGTATTTATAGCAATTTTGTTCTCACAAATAACAACATGCATGACTGAACTCCCTGTATGTCATGTCGGTGTCAGCTGAAGGCACCTGTTCACACAGAGGTCAACAACCTCTGACGCAACACAGCCAGGAAAGTTCAAAGGTTGTGTGTGTGTGTGTGTGTGTGTGTGAAAGAGAGAGAAATAATTTTTCATCAAATTAACAAAATCCTTCTACATTTAACTTCCTGCGACATGTATTCATCACAATACATACACACCTGCCATAAACAATTTCACCTAACAGCACGTCATCTCAAATACTGAATACATACACACAAGCACACATGTAAATACACACACCCACTCGCACTGTTGTGTTTGCAGAGCTATTCTGTAAGTGTTATTATTAGCACTTTTTTGTAATTAGTCCACTATTCTTGTTGTTTTAATTCTGCATAAACAATTTGAATGTGCGTATTTATCATGCAAATAAAGTGACATTTAAATATAATTAAAAGAAAGATTAAATCAGTGGCTTCTTTCGCATGATTAGTCTTGCATATGTGTGAATGAGTGTATATTTTGCGTCTTTTTTTTAATGCTTTTGTTTTTTTGTCGGACGTCAGGAATGATGAAAGGTCAAAAAAACAAAAGATAAAGACGACAACAAAGAAGAAAGAAGTATGGCAAAAACTTTCTTCACATCCTTGAGAGACGTTGAAGTCAGAAGTAGTGGCAGCTGTTGTGGGGAAATGTTTGTAACACATGCTGCTCTTTGTTCTGTGGGTCGTCTTCGCTCCTGTCTGAATGACTGAATGATACCCTGCTACGTCCAAAACACAGGTCTGGATAGACGTCCTGCCCTTGGTAGTAATAAGTTGGATGGCTTTGGTGAAGTATTTGTATGTGGTCTCTTAGCATACAAACATCCATTGATGGTACTTTATATTTCTTTCCAGAAATAAATAACCAGATTTGGCAGAAAATTCAAAGATACTGTAATTGAAAGAAGACCAGTCATTGTTAACCCTTTAAGCGCTAAAGTTGCAGTATTGCGACAAGCAACATAACTGAATGAAACACACCACAGCTCCAGATAGAGTTGCTAAATCTTGTTACCACCTCCCACCAATAGATGGCTGACATATGCTCCTTCAATCCAAACACCATTTCAGGGCATGTTTCTGTTCAAAGTGAAGAAGGAAATTGAGTTTGAAAGGGGTGGTCCTGAGCTGGTTTAGTAAGTAAGTAAGTAAGTAAATCAGCTTATTTAGTTTTAGGTTTGATAGATAAGGACAGATTTGGCTGCTCTGCTGCTTGACTAGAAAGCTACTAAAATGTATTGCATTTTACTTCCAACAAAGGTTTAAAGTTCATTTATTTTAAGGATATGATGACAAAAAAAACAAAAACACAAAGAAAACTTCCATGTAAATATGTTCAAAGTCAAATTTTATTAAAAGTTACACAATCCAAAATGGCTGCTGCCCTGTTACATCACAATATGTAAATTAGATGAGTACATTTACTTCCATCATAAACTTTCATACCTAATAATTTTCTCATTTACAGTATGACTTTATCTCTAACCACTTCCAAGCTACAGCTTTTTGAAATCCTGATTTCAAAATGTTTTTATCTATCTATCTATCTATCTATCTATCTATCTATCTATCTATCTATCTATCTGTCTGTCTGTCTGTCTGTCTGTCTGTCTGTCTGTCTGTCTGTCTGTCTGTCTGTCTGTCTGTCTGTCCGTCTGTCCGTCTGTCCGTCCGTCCGTCCGTCCGTCCGTCCGTCCGTCTGTTTTGTTTTTTTTTATTCTTTTATTTATTTATTTATTTTGAATGCACCTAGGGTAAAGAATTTGTACAGAGGTGCTAATTTTCATGCCCTGTCCTCTGTTCCTCAGTCAGCTTTCTTGAGTTCCCATATTCATATCACATATTTATTTTTATTCTTACATATTTATTCACTGAACATGTCACCAGTTCATCATTGAGCCAACAAATACAGACAAACAGCCATTCCATGTTACATTCACAACTATAGGTGATTTATATTGACCAATTAACCTATTAAGGTCCATGTCTTTAGATTGGTGGGAGGAGGCCGGAGTAAATTGAGAACCCATGCAGACACAGAGAGAACATGCAAACACCACATAAAGGCCAACGCCACCTGGCATTGAAATTATCCCAGGACCTTTTTGCTGTGAGGTGACAGTGTTAACCCTGGTTTGCACCGTCTTAGTTCTTATATTCATCCATTCAGTATTTGGTTCACACATTAGTCATGTACTTTTCAGCTTCTACATATGTGTGGTAGTGTATTTTTCCTGAAAAGTAAAACTATTCTGACATTAAATCAATTTTTAACAATAGCAAATGTGAGTGTACTCTTACAATGTACCAAGTGAAATATAGATTAAATCCAGAAAAGATTTTTGGTACTTTTAGGAAAGATATGCAGTCCAGGGTTCCTACACATGTAAAATGTCAAAATTACATACTTTTTCCAGACCCTAATTTCCAGATGTCTTGGTAAAAAAATTCCAACCAGACAACCAGTCTTTATATTTGGGATTTAAGAGCCAGTCGTCAGAGAATTTCCATCTACCCATTATGAGTTCTGCCCACGATCATACAAGGCATGTTGAATAGCTCGCTCATGAACAGTGTGTGGACATCACCTGTCCGTCAAAGCAGCAGTGAAACTTGACAACACCTGGGCGGGCCTTAAAATGGGTTGGAGGAGGATAAGTGCAGAAGACTGGGCATTCAACGTGTCAATCTGCCCAAATGTTTTCTGGGATGCATAGCCTCACATAAGGTGTGTAGCAGATTGATCCCTTTTTTTTTTTTTTTTTTTTTTAGATATTTATCATTTTATATTTTAGAAAATAGTGGTAACAGTCTTGGAAATATGAATAGTTTTCCATATATTTGTTTCCATTTTCCATACTTTTCCAGTCCTGGAAATTTATCAAATCAAATTCCATATTTTTCCATACTTTCTGAACCCTGCATGTCTTCAGTAAAACAGACATTATTAAAAAAAATATTAATTAAAATGTCTTTGATCAGATATCAGTCTTTGCTAGGCCACTTTGTCAACACTACATCTCAGCTCTGTTCTTCCTTGTGATTGTACACATCCGTTGTACTGCGTTGAGTAAAGGTTCACTGTGAAGGTGAGCCGCACAGGGATGAAAACAGAAAATAAATCATTATGGGGCTCTTATTGCTGGAGAACTGTACTGACCAAATCACCTGCAGAAGCAGTGCTGCTCCCGGGTGGCTGACCAGTGTTGGCAGGTTTAAACTCACTGTCTTCATTTGGAGAGCTACAGTATGGAAGGAGAGAATGATAAAAAAGAGAGCAAGAGCTACAGAGACAGAGAAAAGAAATCGAACCAGACTTAATGTGAGGAATAGAAATAAAGGACAAGTTACAGAGAACAAAATCTCAGCCTGCAAGCTAATTACTAACTACTTATTAACAGACAAGGTTACCGTAGGCTAAACGTCGGTTCCAGGAATAGTCCTCTAGTATTATCTGCTGACTAGCGTCGTGAAGCTGTGGCTGGTCGACTGAGGAGCTTAGACTGTATTTGCATTAACCTGTGCTGTGCAGACAGTGGAGACAGTGCCAGGAGTCTGGCCTTGTCTGCAGACATGTAGGACAGAGCAGGAAAAAGAGCTGGTTTTCAACAGCACAGCAGTTTATGTCCACTGTGATGATATGGTGTGTCTGAAACAGCCCCACACACATTAAGATGCTTAGATTGGAAGGGTGTGATTATTTTTGATTGTATTCCAGTTTTACTGATTGTTTTTATCCAACTCAAATAAAGATCCTTAGTCTTCAGAGTGCTGGGATTTTGACACCCATTATCCTCCTAATTCATACCTCTATGTTATCTATACCTCTACACTAGACAGGGTATATAATACGCTCTGCTGTTTCATTTGGATGTTTCTGGCAGAACCGGTCCATTTTCACCCAGTGAAAAGGGACTTCAGGAAGACAGCTGCCAAATAGCAAAACACAGCCCTTTGCCAATCATGTCATCTTACTGGCAGATCAGTATGCTTGCCAGGATGTTAGATTTACGTGCAGACACTGTGACAGGTTTGCCAAACATTCAAGTCTGCCAGGGAATGGAGTTACAACAAGCAGAGGCAGTATGGAGGCTGTGAGGTGGCGGCAGCGGTGGCGGCGGCTGACAGAAACAGAGTTCCTTTCTTTGGGGAATTTCAGTTCTATTTCTTCAGCTGTCATTTGAAACAACAAATGTAGAGCAACATGTGGTGACAATTCGCAAAGATTCTTTTTTTCTCCTTTATGTTGCATGAACAAGCACTTTTACAATGTTTCAGATCAGAGCTTTGTATTTGTGTAGCCTACTGAAGTTGGTACTTGATGTTTTTTGTACTGTGTGTATGTGTATGTGTGTGTTTGTGTTTGTGTGCATGTAGTCGTGTCCAGGGCTGCATGTGCAGGGCCATCTGTTTGCTGCTTTAGCGGTAGTCTTCCAGTGCCCAGGCTTATCTGTGCATGAGGGCAGTGGCCTACTTTAACCTTCTGCTCAGTCAGTGCACATAGCAGAACACAGTTTGGTTGATCACCCGTTAGCTCGTTCACAATAACTTTCTCCAGTTCAGTTGCATTAGCAATCAGTCTTTGGCTCAGTGCTCAAGTAGAGATTACTGACAGACACCAGTTACGTCTTGGAAATATTACATTTAATTGTATTATTTATTTAGTAACTTTCTGTTTTATGTGGAAAAATAAAAATACTTCTAATGTAGTTTAAACAGAAACTGGAGGAACATAGAAACATATCTAGTGAAATGTCACCAAAGACTGATCATGTGAGCACAGTTATAAATAAACTTCTGTAAACATTAGTAGACGGTATGTCTTGCACAAAATATGAGCTTTGTGTTTATAAAACTGTAGTAGTGCATTAGGAGTGTAGTAAGCCGGGAAAGTCAGACTCAGTGCAGTTTAGAGAAGAGTATTAAGCTATGTAGGCTAGGCTAGTGGGCCCTGTTAGGGAGTTGGCGGTTGTGGCTAATAGGTCAGCGATGATGGGTGGGGCAGGGGATGAGAGGGAGGATGAGCAAGAGATTTTTAAGGCTCTTTCACTGGGTGAGGGTGTGGAAAGGAAAGGAAAGGAAAGGAAAGGAAAGGAAAGGAAAGGAAAGGAAAGGAAAGGAAAGGAAAGGAGGAGTTTATATGCATGAAAGCCAACCACTTGTATTTGTTCGTTGACATTTTCAGCTCTTTAACAAATCGAAATCCATCAGTCAGTACTTTTTGTAGATAACAAGCGAACAATGACAATAATGGCGGGTGCAGACATTGTTCTGCCTTTGTTGTAAACAGTCTGCTGAAAGGTTTGTGTTCTCTGTACAAACACAACAGATGCAACATTTGCTTCTTTGTAAAATATGAATGAGGACCTTTATAATGTTGTCCCTACAGACTACAGTTATAAACAGGCTGTTCTAAAGGTTTCAGGTTGTTTTTCCTCATCAGACCTGATGCGATGATTTTACTGACACAATAAAACATTGAGTAATTTTTTGAAAGATTCCATGTAAAAGTATATATGGGCAAATACTTTTGTTCATGGTGTTTTGTTAAAATAGCTTCCTGGACATCTTCCTAACATTAAAACCCAAGTTATTATGAAATATTTAATTGAACTGATCAGCAGTTGTTTGACTGTTACTGTTCTGTTATTTCTGTCCAGCATCTTTAGTACCCTCCATTGACTCTCAGTTCACCCTTTCACAAACACAAAGGTGATTAACATTCACATTTAACTAACTTCACATAATGTTGATTGGTTATTATTTATGATTTTATTTTTTTATGATTATCATTTTCATAATCTGTCAAGCAATATTTTTACAGTCATTTTGATTTGAGTTTAATATTTATTATTTTTAGCAAGAAAGATTATTTAGATTTTAATTTAGATTATTTAGTTCTACCCAAATCTCTTCATCAAAACTTTCCTTTATTCCTCATACTGTTGTACCATGGACTGAGGTTATCCTTTTCTCTTGGCCTTGGCTGCTGTCTTTTAACCTTTATGTGCACTTTATGTACTTTGGCTAAAATTTCTTAGAGGTCTTATTTATGTCTTTGTGCATAAGAAATCAATATAAGTGAATCCCCAAAGGAACTTTGTGTTGGTAAATGCAAGTTATGCAAATTTACAGGATTTCAGTTCTGTTGCAACATGTTGATGGTCATATAAACTGTGTTTTCAGGTCAAAAATGTCCAATTTCATCATAATTAAGGCTATATTTTCATGTCACAAATGGACAAGTTATATTTTAACTGAATTTACCTGAAAAACAAATATTCTATTCTGGTTGCAATATGGAGTATGGTGCTGATCCATCCTGCTTATGTTACACCAATACATACATTAAGAATGTCACACGTCACTTTTTAAATCAACAGTTTTCTAATAATAAGCATTTTTATAAAGAAATAACAATTCTGTATTGTTATTTCCTCTTTAGTATGATGATAAACTATACAATAAATAATTATGATCCTAGTTTTTGCACAGGGATCATTTGTGGAAATGGTGAAATGGCTGCCGAGCATCAGTTTGATGGGATCTGTAACAACCATGTCACATCCGTCCACTGCCACATTTTGTGTTTTTGTGTCAGCTGTTATTGTTTTAGATCCACAATACTAACATTTATGAGTAAGAGGAGAATCAGCAATAGTAAGTATATAAGTTTATTCCTAGTAAAGTACTGGTACTGATCAGATCATCGTGGGTAATGTCACATCCGTCCACCAGTAAAAGTTTTCACAAACGTGCTATTCAAAATCCAATATTTCTGAAAATAGAGCTTCCACTGTCAAATAATATCAGTCGTCTGTGCACAAATGTATTAGCATTATTTCAACACAGTTCTATGCATTTCTTACAACTTTTTTTTTTTTTTTTTTTTGACAAAAATGGCCACTCATTTGACCCCCTAAGTAAATTTCAGTCGACTTGTATAATAGTCTTTCCTGTGTTTCTGTCTTTTTCTCACCCTGTCCTCTGTCTCTTCTTGTACTTACATCATTGCATTTACATTGGTTTTAATGTTGCTTTCACACTTTTGCAAACATCCTGTCATTTCATCTGTACTCTCTGTTTGTGTTACCCTAAATATGACCTGGGCATTAACCTGCTTTTTTCTTTCTAGTGGGCTATGTGCATCCCTAATGTTATCATCAATGCCTGCTTTGTCCTATTTGTGGATGTTTCAGGAGGATCACTGAGTTGATTTGTGACTTTATTTTTACTTCAGCAAGGTTAACTCGTGAGCATGGTGCTTCATGAGTTGCCATCGAGCAGCTGGGTTCACAAACATACCACCTGAGTTTCACACGGATGTCTTTGCTTGCTTGTTGGCTCACCCTATTGCCTCACGGGCAGTGGCAACATCACAGAAATACACTAGATTCGCTAACATGGCTGAGGATGAAGCCCCTGGGTCTGCTGCAAGAGAACAGTACACAGAGCTCTGTATGTGGGCACAGGTGTTGGTGCGTATGAATCCATGTGTGGAGAGGATTCTGTTTAATTTCATGCTTTTGTTATTCAGTCGATTCATTTCTGGAACGCAGGTTAAGACACTTAACCAATCACAATTACTATTTGAGTTTACAGAAACATTCTAAAAGGATGCAGATTTCTCATGAAATGTGATCAGAGTTGCCAACTGTCACGCCTGCAGCAGGAGATACATGATTTTATGCTCGATCTCTCTTCTTTTACATCTTAAGAGGTCTCACGCTCAGAAAAAAATGCAGCTGACAAGACGTGGCTATCACACAGGGAACTGGCTAACTGTCATGTTTTTAATGTTTATTTTAAATATGATAAATGGCTATACAGTACATTCCCAGATGAGCCGAGGACAAGTTCATTCACTGCAAATTGATGTAAAGGGGACGCGCACAAAAGGGGAACTTAACTGGCTTCAATCAGAAAAGGAAGATCTAATTTACATTTTTATGCCTATATTGATGTGTGTTGTTTATTTAGTCAGGTCTTCGCACCATCATTAATCATTTGACTTAAACGGGCGTATGTACGTACGTATGTGTGTGTCCCAGCCCACCCCGTGGAGCTGTGCCAGAGGCTCATCACATCACAGCATCAGGGGCATCTGTTTGAAACTGAAATAAAAGTAAAGCCTATGAATAAAAGAGCCACATGAATAAAAACACAGGATGCAAATGACTTGCCAAGCAGGGATTGTCTATGTGTGTGTGGGTTTGTGTGTATGTATGAGAGAGAAAGTGGAAGTGTTGTATTCACCCCGCATTTGTTCCCTGTCCCATCATGGCTGCACCTTAGCCTGACTGACTGACTGACTGAGTGAGTAAGCACATACACAGATTTCCATACTCTCGGAGGTGTTTGGTTTTCTCATGCATTAATCAGCTGCAGTTTTGACACTTGGTTCCTGAATGAGGGGGGAGAGAGATGTTTTAACAGAGCCATGCTGCTGGTTCTCTGCTTCACTCCACAAGCGCTGCTCACACTGCCTGGGGTGACTTTATCAATTAGGCCTCTCTGGAAACACCAGCATCCTCCTTCCTCGCTTATATCACGTCTTATTTCACTCTTTACCTCTCCTTTCTTTTGATTTAATCCAGCCCTTTGTTCCTTGACATCCTACCTGTCCCACCCACCCTGTAGTGTAGCCTTTATTTAGGTTTTGTAATTCTTCTCCTTTGTGGAAAACAACTTCCTATTCATGACTACATTGGCTTCTCTCCTGTTTCTTCCTCAGAACTGTTTTTGTATTTCTCTACTTGACCCTCTCTCAGTGTGAAATGTTGTTGTTTTAATTAACTTGGATTCTGTTTGGACTTTTAACTTCATCTAATTTTAGTAAATGTAGATGGTTTTTTTTTGTTTTTTTTTTGTATTTTTTATTTTGGAATAGCAGTTTATATTACAACACATAGCATGTATAATATCAGGAGCAGTTTTGAACCCACTACCATGCACATATTTTATACATTTTAGTAACTTTATACATATTGGGAGACAGAACATGTGTACAAATTGACAAAATAAATAGAATCAGGGAGAAAAAATTAGATGAGATTAAAGACTATAATAAATGCAAAAACAGTGAGAATAAGGTAAAGTCAAAATTACAGTTCAGGCTTCCACAAAATCAGGTTGTAAAGACACAATATACTTGACCCATTTGTCCAGAGTTTAATAAAAAACAGTTTTCTTAAGACAAAGAGAAAAGGTAATCCTTTCCATTAAATAAATGTTATTCACTATATCTCTCCACTCTTGTCTGACTTGGGGTTCAGGAAGTAACCATTGTCCGGTGAGTGCTTTTTTTTTTAGCTGTTTATTTTAATATGGTTTAGTTACACTCTTTAAGTCTAGTTCCTAAATCTGAAGTAAACTTGACTGAGCTGAATCTATTTTAAAGACTAAATCATCTCTTAATTTTTTTTTTCTTAAAACACAAGATGGAGGCAACATCTCACAGCAATACTTGAGTTTTTCTTTGAGTCCTGGCACTTTTGATGGTTTGTTGCACCTGTCTGTTAGCTTTTTTCACAATAGTAAGCAGTTAATGGTCAGATTCCTGCGCTGGTAGCAGAGATAACGTTTGCTGTTTTCTGTCAGTCGTGCTGGTCTGGGTCTTACTGAGCTGTGCCTCAGGGCAGCCCAGGGCTAGAAATGAGAGCAGGAGAGTACATGATGTTTGTTGACTAAAAAATTGAAAGGTTCGGATGGAAAACCCAGAGAGATGGACATCTCATTTACATCATACCTATGCATATTAGCCTCGAGACATGAGGAAGACTGTACAAGTGAGCACTGCACTCAGCCTTGGGCAAGAACAGCAAAGAAACAAGTTAGAAAATAACAAAACAAGAGGAAGCATAACGGGACCACTGCTATATCTAAATCAGTTTTGTTTTTTTTGTTTTTTTTAAGAAATCCTAAACCCATTGAAAATCACTCTTACAGTGGTTACACAGCGTTGCCGTAGTTGTTCATTTTCTACTTTAGTGTTTTTTATACTGGAGTGTATAAATGTTTTATCTGGGAGGCCATATTTGACAGTGAGACACAAAGCGTTCAGCTCTCACATATCAAACCCTGTACAGTATGCATTCTGGAAGAGCGATTGTCTACCGGACATGCTCGGAGTGCGGAGCTGAAGAGCTGGCATAAAGCTTTGGCAGAAGTGTGTGCAATAATGAGGCAACGCCAAGCAACTGCAAGCAGCAGTTTAGTTGGTGAGCTGTCAGGCTGTCTCTGAGATGTGGCCCTAAAGGGCTACCGTACATGTCACTGATCACATATGCTGATAACTTTGACTCCGTGTGTGTATGTAGAGTTGTGTTCATGATAGTGGGCAGCCTCTGTGTCGGAGGGTGTGTGTCTCCATATGTGTATCTACTGTATGCGTGTGTATAGTTGCTAGTATGTGTGTCTGTGTGTGGTTTTGTGTGTGCAAGTGATTGTGAGTGCGTGTATTTCTTTGGTTGTGGGAGCTTACAGGCTCTGCGCACAGAGGTTTCCTAATCCAGTGTTTTGAAATGAGCCCTCCAGCTGTTGTGGGCTTGAGAGACTGCTGCCTTGGAGGAGGCTTAGAGACGATAAGATGCTCCTTCTATCTTCATTCCTCTAGGACTTTTCTTCTTCTTCTTCTTCTTTCTGTCTGTCTATCTTTCTGACTTTCTTTTTTTGTTTCTGTCTTCGCTACATCTGCAATCTAGCTCTGTCTGTCTTTATTCCTAAATCTATTACGCTTAATATCATTGTGTGCATGAGAATATACAGTTATGCAGATCCCATTCTGTTAAGGTTCTAACCTTATGTATGAACTTCCTCCTTAATCCTTGTATAAGGACATAGATTGATTCTGTGCAGGAAGTGAACATTGTGTACAAAGAGGATTGAAGAAGATTAGATTAGACTCGTGACCTAAGCGTCTGTTATTTATTTTATTTATAATGATGGCCCAAGACTGTAGATGTCATAAGAGGTAATAGGAGCTCATTAGCTGCATTGTGATGTACACACTCATGAGATTGTTGTGCAACTTGATGTCCTTTAGCATTTAATGTACACTATGGATTTATATGAAAAAAATCCATGTTAGCATTCTAGATATGATGCTTTTAAGTCTAATTATTTGCATAATTTGATGGGGTGAGTCTATTAAAAACCATAACCAAGAAGCACTGTGCGGTGCCACCGATCTCAGTGCCAGCAAAGAGCCTGCAGTGTGTGTGGTGTCTGTCAGTAGGAGGAAAGCGTAGGAAGTCCAGCAGGTTTCGGACAGACAGAGAGAGAGCAACAGGCAGTCTGTCAGCTAGAATATGACAGCGGCATTCAAAACCCAAATGTAGCAAGAATGACACTCGAAGCCTGAAATGCTCAACAGATGGAAAGTGTTAGAAACACATATAAAATGTCCAAAGATAAAATATAAATTAGATTCCTGTTATATTTTCCAGTGATCATGCACTTGACATCTGATTTGACTCCTACATGTCATTTGGTGGCTTCTACTCCCTGTGACACAGATCATCTTCTTACATTATCACTAACAAGGACAATTCACAGGACATGATCAATTATCCGTAATCATATCACTGCCATCATCCTCCTCACCATATTTATATAAGATTACTTCCCACTGTGGTTTTTGGACATGGATACATGGTTGCGGGGGAAGATCTAACTTAATTTAGGCTGTAATGTCTTTAGCTGGTCTAGAAATAGGATACAGCATGTACACATTTATCTTTCTGGGTCTGTTATACCTGACAGCTGCATCTAGATGAGGAAAAACCTCCCCTTAGTCTCTTGGTTTTAGAGGAAAGCGGTTTCTCGTGCCTTGTAAGGAGCTATCAGCTAAATGCACACAGCAACCAGCAGATAGCGTCTAAAATACCCAGTACTATTCCCTCTTGTCATGTTCATTTATGTATCGATACAGAACTTGTTCCCACAGAAGAAGCACGCTGTTTTAGCAAATGAATAACTCAAGAGACAGCCTATCATGCTTTCCCATTTAACTGCTACATATTTTATGTGATCCATCGTGGCGTGGTCTAGCTGTTTGTTTAGTTGCTGCTAGGAATCCAAAAGAGCTTAGTTTAGAAACCTTGTTTGTTTTGCTCTAAAGATGAAAGAACAGTGAAGATGGGATTCCAGTCAAATATGTTGTATCATGATATAAAGTATATTGTATGTATTGTACACTTAACCCTATAATGTCAAACGTATCATGTTTGATGCATGAGTTTTGAAGCCCTCCACATGATCAGTGTGATTTTTTTTTTCTTGAAAAACCTGATGTATACAATTAGATACATCCAATACATAGATAATCCACCAGAGGGGAGGGTTTCATTCACCAGAGGCCTTTCCAGTGACACTACAAGACTGACATTAATGAGGAAGGAGGTAGAACTTTGACAATTTTGAAAAGGAATTACCAATTTGTTTGACATGTTTGTGTTATATTATGTTTTTGTTTGTTCAAAAATAATAACATTTGAGCATTGAGACCTGAAAATCATACATGGAAATTGACATTTTGGAAAAAAAACAAAAACAAAGAAAAGGACCAAAAGCTCCAGTTTCAAAGAAATGGAATTTTCTGTCTATGATTTAATGGTTCAGGCTTTACGGGATTAATAATTTCATTTACACTGATAATTCTTTATACATTAATGCGAAATGTCTTACAGAAAGACTTTGAATTCTTCATCTAGACTCACAGATACATGAGAAAACTTCCTGTTTTAACTGTCATCCCTCTTTTGTTCTGTGCCTACTCTGTTAGACTTTTGGCTTTTCTTTATGTCAATTACCTGATCACCACTTCTTTGTTTTTGCAGTGTGTGTGCAGGCGTTAGATGTGACCGTGTCCCAAAGCAGTATCCAGGTGGCCCGTGGCCAAGCAGCCATCCTGCCGTGCTCCTTCACCACCAGCGCTGCCCTCACCAACCTCAACATCATCTGGATGGTCATACCGCTGTCCAATGCCAACCAGCCAGAACAGGTACAATATACATCACTTATACCTACTTACCTGCAGTGACAGTCAACAAAAATGACATAAATGGAGCTTTGTAAAACAGATAACTGTTAGTGTAATTGTGCTAATGTTGCTGTTGGATTTGTATGTACATGTAACTAATTTTCACATGCAACGCTACTGTATATGCATCATGTGGATGGCTGCACTGTTCCTTCATCAACTTTACAGTCAAAACAGGTACAAAAAACTGTATGCTTCATCTATAAGGTGTGCTCAGATACAGCGCAAAGAGAATTTCAGAGGTTGCACAATTAAATAGAGAGCCAGTGAAACAAACTGACTGAGAAAAATGGGCACAAATTCAGTTACGTGACCCACATTGAGATATTAAAAACTGGAGCATTCACACAATGCATCTACAGCCCGTAACCTGTTATGTATATCATATACTACACATCATGCCAAATGTGCAACGGCTGTTTGTGAAAAATAAACAGGCTGCAGTGCCGCTTTTCGGTGCATCTGAACGCACCTTGATATTAATTAGTGAACTTACAGATATAGAGCTGTAGTAGAACTCCTAGTAAGTCTAGAGGATTGCTCATTAGTGTAGATTACCCCATCACTTTAGCTCTCCTACATGTAGGGATTTTCTAGTCTTAAAAGATTTAAATGAACTGTAAAGCAAAGAAAAGGCTATGAAATGTATTAAAATGTTACAGATGTTTAACCCTTTCAAGCATGAATTATGAGACCCTTAATCAAGATTTCTTTCTTGAGTGATTTTATTCCATTTTAGGCATTAAATAAACTATGTGACTGAAATTTTTTTATAGAGGTGCAAAAATGTCCACTAAGCCGAACACCATGCGTTTAATTTTTGAAGCAAATAAACATGTATTTACTGATATACTGTGCAAAAACTATGAAATAAAAACATTTAATTCTGCTAATCTGATGGGTTTTTTTTTTTTAGATTTTTACATACTCTACTAGTCATTACTCACTTCATGGAGATAATATGCAAAAAAACAACAACTTTTGTTGTTAATTACAGCCTAATAACAATGACAAGGAATTGATTCATACTCAAACATGTTAGATCAGGTTTATCAAGAACAGCGAAGTTACAGTAATGTTATCAAATGCATTGTATGGGATGATGCATAAGCGTCCACTGTGTTAGCTGATATGAAACTACAACAACAAAATCCATGCATATACAAAACATGAACAGCTGTAGAATAGCTGTCCACTGAAGTGACCACTATGCACGAAAGGGTTAATGGAAGAAAGGAAGCAGTTTTATTTGTACATGGAGACCGACAGTAAATGTGTCTTGAATTCATTCTTGCCATCATCCCGTTCTGGCTTGCTACTCTCTCTCTCTTTCTGTTTTTTGTCACCTTCTCTTTCCTCACCCTCTCTCTCTTCCTCCCCCTTGCGGGGCTTCTGTGATTCCATTTGAGTTGTTTAACATGCAGCTGCAGGCCGTACAAGCTCACCTGCCTCCCTTCACTTTGAACCCCGGCGCTGGTCGGCCGTCCAAATAATACAATCATCTTCTGCACTAATTACCTCACGCCCACGACAGGCTCTATAACGCAGCTGTTCTCACCACACACACACACTGCGCTATACACACAAATGCACACAAACCAGCATTACACAGAGTGCTGGTCCAAATGCAGAGCAGATCAACATGCATACATGCAACGCTTATTTATATTTACTGAGTTCAGTCATAAAGTGTGCTGGGTTTGCAACATAAAAGTATGAAACCTGCATATGATTTCACACATACATAAATGTCACTCAGTGATGCTTTCATTTACGCACCTGTGGAAAACTGCTTATATTTATATACTCCAAAAGGAACTAAAAAGCGAACGCATTAACGTGTCACGTACACATGGGTAAATGCATGTAACTTTTAATGTGACACTAACAGCTGATATATGTAGGAGTCATCATCTTCTCACGCTACACCTTCACACTTTATTGCATCATGTATGATATGAATATTGACAACACGTGTACGAAGGAGCAGTGGGTGCAAGCGCAATGTAGTGCAATCAAGTTTTCAAGTGGTTGCTTTTGACTGTTCCCCGAGTTGTGACAGACTTTGGAAAAACAATATTTTCCTACCATGCAACATAGTCGGGGAATAATCTTCAAAAAACTGTAAAACTACACACATTCATTTCTATTAATGATTTTAACCCTTAGGGGTCCACGGTCACGACCTTGTGATTAATCACATGACATTTTCAACACGTCATAGCATCAGACGTCGGTCACATAGACCACTGCGGATAATTGCATTTGAAAATGCGGACTTGAAACACTCCCACTTTTTATTTGATGTTGATAGAGCAAATACAACCAGAGATATGACAGTTTGAAACCGGAGCAAACAAACGTGAGTGAAAGTATGAAAATGAGGTTGGGGGGGGCATTATATTTTTGACCATATTTTTATAATTTTTTGTCCTTTTTCAAAACGAAAAAAACTGACTGAATCTGCGGATTCTAATCCACAGACTGCATTAGCATTACAGGTAAGGGTGAGGATGACCCCCACCTGAACTGGATGCGGAAACCGGGAGGAACGAGGGGGAGGGGGGAGAAAACCGGAGAAAATGGACATATAAAGATATACTTTTATGTCAAATATTTGAGTATAGTTTTAATTTATTACAATTGTGATTCAATATACCTAATATTTTGAACAAATATTCACTTCTAAAGGCTTTGAAAAGGTCGTTAAGCATCTTTGTGTTATTTATGCAATAAATTATAGAATTTTTTTTCAAATCGTATTTTATATTTTTTTGTGTTTTTTGGCCTTTAGTGTTGATATAGTAGGTTAAAGTGAAAAAATAAAAGACAGATGAGATAGATGGGCTGGGAAAAAAAGATACCAAACATTGGTATAATAAACATTTCTTTATATAGTCTACAAACGCAAACTCAAAAGTACTCAAAAATGGCCAAAATAGGCTCAGATAGGGTTAAACATATCATGGAGAATGCAGTGAAGGAGGAGTGTCACTGTTTTTCTTGATGCCATTATGGTTGAATAGTTGTTTTTGTATTTTATTGCTCATTGTGTATCATGTATGTGTTTTATGTTTTTTGGACTTTATATGGCTGCTACCTTGGCCAGGTCTCCCTTGTAAAAGAGATTCCTAATCTCAGTGGGACTTCCTGGTTAAACAAATGTAAAAAAGAAAAAAAGGTGTATTGTCACATTTGGATTTGAACATGCATGTGGCGACACAGTCGGAATAATCACACATAAAATTCAGCACACACTGTGTAAACTACAGTTCAACAGCCCCATTAGGTTTTATGTGTGAATTTGGTGATGTGGGCAGTGAAAATGAAGTGCTGCAAGTACAAGGTCATTTTGGAGGAAGAGAATGTCATAAGTGATTAGAGTTGATGCTAAAAGCCATTAAGAATTACTCAACAGAAGTCTGTACAGTCTAACTACCTGCAGTAGCTCTTCAGGGAGTACACTCAGACCACTCGTATTATTAAATCTTGTCAAATTTATACATTGCGTTCGGAGAAGTCTGTGATAAATGATGATACTCATTAAGCCCTAAATGTGTTGCTGCTCTAACACTGCAAAGCTGGGTTGTTGGTTGTGGCTTTGTAATTCTGTTATATATACATTGTTTGATGCTTTGACTCACCATATTGTCTGTGTTTTTCAGCCTATAGCCTGCATGGTTGACTTCACATTATGGGCAATATAACTTAATGAGACAAATGTGAGTTTCATATATGTTACGGTGTGCTTGCCTGGTGCAGCTGGAGATGCTTAATTCCAGAAGTAAATAACACAAATGACAGATGATACATAACAGTAGACTGTACAGTTTAATTATGAAGTGATTGCTCTGCTTCTATTATATGATCATCTTCCGTTATTTACTGTTTAACTAATTTCGCTATAGGTTGCATGATTTGGTTTGGTCATTATACACCATATGTAGAATAAATAAGGTTTTCATCAAGTTGAGTGATGAACTTTTGCTCCCTTAAGGCAAACATGTTTTTGTTCATTAAGTCTGATAATTACAACTTGGATGTTTATGCTGTTTACGCTTAAGAGAGTAATAACCACAGCAACACAAACGCACCATGGAAGAGCTGTCTACTGCAGTAACCGTTCCCAAAAAAGAAAGTAATTAAAACTCGGAAAAAAAAAAAATATATATATATATAAAATTAACCCGTTCACTTGAACTTTGTTTAAGATTACAAACTGTAAAATTTCCAGATTTGAGATTTGATTTAGTTTAAAACTGCACAACTAATATTTAAAACAAGACATAAATTAGTTCCAAATAAAATTGGGAACAGAAATTGTTCTCAGAGAAGGAGGATATAATCTGAGTTTAAAAGTGCACTGTATCAGAGCAACTCTAAAAAGTATGTGTGTTTCAATAATAAGGGAGAGGTTAAATCATGGAATAGTCTAACAGATGAATTAAAGCAAATTAAAAACATAAATCAGTTTAGAGGAATATATAAAATACAATTTTAAAAGAAACGTAAGGATGAGGAAAAGCAGTTAAATCCAGGATAGTAATGTCAGTGACTAAAGAAAGAAGTACATGTATGTTATAAATTGTTCTCTTTTTCAATAATTTAATAACTGATCTATTTGTTTTATGAACTGTATACATTAGTCGTGTAAAATCAGAGTATGACAGTATAAGCTCAGCTTCTACCTTCTCCATTTCGGACATAAAGTGTTGTTAAAGAGCCACAATGAAATAGTTGTTCATTGTGTGACATTTCTTTATTTTTTTTTAGTTAACTTATTGCCATCAACCAAGGTTATTATTGTTAATGAAACCTAATGATGAAAACTAGAATTGAAAAAAACATTTTTGTTAACTGAAATAAATAAAAACTATAATTAAAAGAAAAAAAGCGATAACTAACTGAAACTGTATTGTGTGCTTACAAAAGTAACTAAAACGTATACAGATTATGGATAAAACTCCTTTCGTTTTCGTCTTTGTCAATGTTGGATTGATATGAAATTGATTTATGTCGCTCAAGCAATTTTAGATGGCAGCACCATACGGCACTTCATGGTCCGTCACTTGTCGTTTAGAGTCGGCTTCTCATCCTCTCTCTACCTGCAACATGGAAAATAAAGTTGGGAGATTTCTGGGTTGATGGGATTTCTTTGAATACAACAGTGAGGAAGATAAAAGATGTGAAAAAAACTAAAACTAATACTAAAACTAAGCATGTAGAAAAAAATATATATATATATAACTAATGAACACTACCAAACCTGCTCTAAAAATGAATTAAAACCAAGTCAATTGGAGAAAAAAAGTCAGAACTAAATAAAACTAAACTATAATGAAAATCCAAAACTATTAGAACCCTGGACTGGAAAAAATCTAAATCTTACCTAGTGTATTTTTCTCATTTCTAGTCAAAATATCTCATCACACTTAAAATAAAACAATCACCTAAAGAGTAACTTTTCAGTGAGAAATAAGAACTTATTTTTAGACAATAGATCTTGAAAATCTTCTTTCAAGAAATCTTACCAAGATCATTTTCACTTGTTCCATTGAGAGATTTTTTTTTTTTTTGTGTAATTCAAGATTTTTTTTTTTTTGCTAAATTCAAGCGAAAAAATCTGCCAATGGAACAAGAGAAAATGATCTTAGTAAGATTTCTTTAAGATTTTCAAGATCTTTTGTCTAAAAATAAGTTCTTATATCTCACTGAAAAGTTACTCTTTAGGTGATTATGTCTTATTTTAAGTGTAATGAGATATTTTGACTAGAAATGAGAAAAATACACTTGGTAAGATTTAGATTTTTTCCAGTTGGTCTTTAATATTCTGGAGTATTCTGTTTAAATTTGTGGTTTTTCTTTGTTTTTTGTTTTTTTTTTCACCTTTATATTTTATATTTTATATTCCTACTTGTTTTCAAAATAAAGTTTATCCTTTCACTTCACTTCCTAATGCTAGTAGAAATGGCATACCTGTCTCTCCATCTAAGCCATCTTTAGCCTTTGCTGTGGTCATTGTACTGTTTGTTTACTCTGATTACTTGACATGCAGAGCTTTAGATTACAGCATGTACACAGACATGTATCTCACCATAGTCCGATGTGTTTGGGTGCTGGTGTGCATGTTTACATGTCGTTTTGTGTGTCTGTGTGTGTAATCTCCCCATCGTGCTATTGTTGTGATCAAATGTCCTGACCTCTTTCCCTCGGGCCTCTAGGTGTGATATAATCCAGATAAACACACACAACCTGCACATGCACACAACGACACACAAGCAGACAATAGATTTATGTTTCAGAGTTATTGTTTATCCTCTTTAAACCGTTTGCTGGATATCAGAGTTAGTCAGCTCTAATAAAAGCTCCAGTTTCACTTTTCTCTCACACCACCTCTGCAACTTATTTTGGTAGAAACATTAAAATTTGATATATCAAATTCTCTGGAGGTATTCCTTTAATGAGCGGAGACTTGCAGACTAATATCACCAGAGATATCTGAAATCCTTCAAAACCTAATTTTGCTTGATTTTTCTCTCCTCTCACGAATCTGCGAGATGGTTTCACAACAACGATCCAACAGAAACTACAGAAAAAACTCTGCGCTCACCTTGTGTATTTTTGGTTTATCAGTTCACACCAAGGTTATTATGATTAACGAAAACTAACGAAATGAAGATCCAAACTAAAGTATCAAACTGAAGTATCAAAAGCAGTAGCAATAATACATCAACACAGATATACCTTAAATAAAAAGAGCTTGTTCTTAACCCTTTATTGGGCAAGTGACTTTTTTGGGTAATTTCCACACACATTAAAGACAGTAGTCACTTTTCTATTGGACATCTGCGTAAAACTTTACTGATATTTACTAAATGTCGATAAAACAGAAGTGCGTAATGTCAGTTTTGCCATTAAATCATAAATTTGATGATTTGTTTATTTATTATCACGAGATGACACAAGAAGTCATTCCATAAACATGGCGCTGAACGCAAATATTGTGTTGATTTACAGATATATTCATTATTATTATTATATATTACCCCTCTATCTTGTACTAAATTAAAAAAAAAATGATTGGGTTTCCTGGTGTGTTTTTATGTACATCAACATCCGTTTTTTTAATTTCACCTGACTCTAGTTGCGAAAAAAGGTCTTTCCATTGCAGTTTTGCACTATGCCCAAAAAAACCACCTCTTGCCAGCGCAAAAACTTAATTAAAACCATAATTTAAAAAAAACCAATAACTTTCTAAAACGTATCAAAATTATGGATAAAATTCCCTTCGTTTTTGTCTTTGTCAATGATCTGAAATCCATTTATTTTGCTCAAGCAATTTTAGATGGCAGCACCATACGGCACCTCACGGTCCATCACTTATCGTCACTTGTTTAGAGCCGGCTTCTCGTCTCCACTCTGCCTGGCAACATGGAGACAAAAGTTGGGAGAAAGCAGCAGAGTCCTGTATGAGATTTATTTAAATATAACGTTTAGGAAGATAAAAGATCTGAAAAAAAAACTAAACTAAAACTAAATTAAAACTAAGCATTTAGAAAAATTTTAAAACTAATTAAAACTAGCAAACCTGCTCTAAAAACTAATTAAAACTAACTGAATTAGAGAAAAAAAAGTCGAAACTAAATAAAACTATACTATAATGAAAAATCCAAACCTATTGTAACTGTGGTTCACACAAAATTAAATGATTTTTTGTAATTAAATCAATACATTTGTTCCAGTTGCAGTGAAATGTGACTCTAGTGAAACTGAGGTTACAGAGAATCTGTGGAGTAGAAATAATGATAATGTGTAATTGCGAACATCTGTTCACTGTATTTTTGATGATCAGATTGTCATACTTACCTGAACACAGTGCTCTTGTGGGAGTATATTACCATACACCCAAATATAAATAAATACCTGCCTGGATGAGGTACTCTTTTTTGAATATCAGAGAAAATAACTATAATCTTAAAACAAATGTAAAAATGACATGTTGCTTATCTTCAGCTGTACCTCTTTCTTGTGAAAATTACATGTTATAAAGCTTTTGATATAACGTAAATGACATTAGGATTCATCCACTCAGGTGACTCTTTCGTTGCAATAATGTGATACCTTTTATTGATCAGCACTAAGGGAATCTTTGTATTTGCTGGCCTACCTTCTGGTACATCATTATGCAGTGTCAGCAACAGTACAGTCATTTTCAGCATTATGGTTCCAGTATCTTCCTTTCATAGCAACTTAATATCCCTTGAAAATTGTGCTGTTTTTTTGTTGCTGTGTTTTTTTTTTTTATCTCAAGTATTTTAAAAAATCTATTTGCTGCACTGGTCTACATGTGTCCTCCAGGACCATGTGACATTACTGTTATGTAGAGTTATGGGCATAGCAAAGCCCTGACCGTATTTAATCCATCAGTGACGCTGCGAGTGGTCAAACATGTGAAACACTGCTTTTCATCCGGATTGAAGATCAGTACAAACCACTTGACACACTTTTATTGCACCAATTTCTGCACAATGGAAGCTTTTTGTGATTAAAATGAAGACTGAATAAAAGAATAACTCTCAAGGACTTCAAACCTGTTGTGAATGGGATCAACCCGACAAAAATATCTGAAAACACAGAAATGAATACTGTGTTTTAAATGAAATACTTGTTTGTTGGAATATCCGTGTATGTGCCATGTAATATTGGATTTACTTATTTCCTTCGCCAGGAGGTATTGTGATCACTTTGCTTTGTGCGTTTGTTTGTTTGCGTGTTTGTTTGTTAATAACTTTATGGGAAAACTGTTCCAACCATCCTTACCAAATTTTACCCACAGATAGGCCTAGGCCCTGGGACCAACCCAATAAATTTTGGGCCAAGTAGGCCAAAGTTCAAGGTCACAGCAAGGTCACAAAATCTCAAATTTTCCTATCTCTCATCATTAAGCAATTTTCGAAAATTCATAAAAAATTCAAAACGACTCCGATTAGCCTCCAATTTGATCCACCCGTAGCTTATAACAGTATCTAGTATCTGGCACAATATTGTCCACATCCACTGTAGAATGTGAACTCTGTGGACATTTCAATTTAACATTGAAAATCCCATTTACGACACATTTTTCATTATAACTCAACAAATATTGTTTGGAATTTAATGTAATTTGACATACACATGACTGGTACCAAGCAACAGATCTGTTTTGGCAGAGGTCTGCATTGTCCGAGTGCTTTTCTTGTATAAATATGTTAGATGTTGGACTGCTCAATTAATTAAATCATTGTTAACTCATATCTAATTTGCTTCATAGGGTAAAGGTTAAACCCAAAATCAAAAGAAAAATGCCACAATATGTAAATACACACTGTCTTTCTGCAGCTTTCTCCAATTGGATCCAATTAAAAGCTTTAATATAGAGCATCTGATTTTGTTTCACTTCACTCCAGAAAAGAAAAGACAGTTTATAAGCTTCAGTTTCAGCCACAGAGAAAAGCAGCAGAGTTACATCTGAGGAAATCTTAATGATCGGTAATCACAGCTGCTGTCAACCCCCCCCCCCCCCCCCCCCATGTAGTCTGTATATAATATACATACAATACAATACTCACCCTATGTGTGTGCAATAATCACAGATCACACACCTTGTTTTCAATTCCACCTTACACATATTACCTGCGTATACCCATTATATGTTGCACATATTCCTTCCATCTACATTATAGAGTTGGCTTTTTGTATATTTTAATATTTCTTGTAGTTTTGTATATTGTCAGTATTTTTTGGCACAACATTTTCATACAGTCTTTTTGTGCATTTTAAACGTTTGCTGCTTAAGAGAAACCGAGCTGCAAAACTGATTTTCATTCTATTCTATATCATACTCTCTTCTCTTCTCTTCTCTTCTCTTCTCTTCTCTTCTCTTCTCTTCTCTTCTCTTCTCTTCTCTTCTCTTCTCTTCTCTTCTCTTCTCTTCTCTTCTCTTCTCTTCTATTCTATTCTATTCACTGTACTCTATTCTATTCGATTCAATTAGATTTGATCCGATTCATATTTTCAAAATCCAGTGTAAATATCATTTTCCTTAAAAATCCCTTTATAGATTCTAATGACCCTCCTCAATCATCACCTCTGATCTTTTGCCATTGTGTGGTTGTGTATTTACTTTTAAAGACCCTATACCCCTCTACCTGTATTTTCCATTCCCACTTGTTTTACTTTGTTTGGGAAGTTTCTGGGCATTGACCTCTGGCCGGTGAGTCTGAACCTTCAGCCAATAACAGCATCACGCAGCGTGTGGATGGAACAATATAAAAACTGGCCAACTCCAGTTATACAGTGCTCCTGTTTCTACTCACCTCACTTACCGCACAAATGTGTTTGTGAGACAAAAAAATCAGACGAAGCACACACGGCGCTGCCGGCCTCAGCTATATATATATCAGAGTTTGGTGAAAGTGCGTGTGTTTAATTGTGTTTGTAGAGTATAAACCCTGTGACACTGGGAAATAATTTTTCATCATAGCTTTTTTTTTTTTTTACTCTGCTGCTCACTCTCACATTTCACTCTATTGCTGTTGTGACTTTATTTGGGAAAGATAAAGTACAAGTAATTTGTGTTTGTATTTATTATAATTTCATGATACATATGCAATTGCAGGATAATTTATTTCTGAGTAAAATACACAGTATATCTCATTTGCGATTTATGTTAAAAGCTGAGTTAAAATAAGCAATAGTAAGACACCTTTCAAAATACCTGTGATATCAAAGAAAAATGGGAATTGGAATCAAATACTGATATAGAAGATGAATTGTGGGACAGATTATGTAATATTAGTCATAAAGGCAACAATAGTCAGCAGTGGAGGGAATTTGATTGGAAACTCAAGACCAGATTTTTTCACACTCTGGTTATATCTTATTTTGTCAAGGATCCATCTACAGCTTTATGCTGGAGAAATTGTGGTAAAACAGGTGACCATACGCACGTATTTTGGGACTGTCCGAGCTTGTTTATATACTGGAAAAATATCAAAGAAGAAATTGAAAGAATTGTAAAAAGAGAAGTCCCTTCAGATATTTTGTCTTATTTACTTGGAGTCATACCGGTCAATGATTTTAATGCAGAGCAGAGATATATTTTACATATTTTACTATTGATTGCTAAAAAAATAGTAACAGTAAATTGGAAGAGTGTCAAATCACCAACAGTAATAGAATGGAAGCAAAGACTGAAACAAGTGTACACTATGGAAAGGATGAGCGCATCATTACAAATGAAAATGGATCTTTTTCAGTGGAGATGGCACATGGTCGAAGACTATTTGTATAATTGAACTTTTTGGGTTGTTGACGAGAATTGCTCTTATAAGCCCCGACATGAGGTGTTTTGTATTTATATAGATGTGTACATATGTATACAAATATATGAATATTTTGATATTTGGCAATGTATCTATAGATGTAGTATAATATTTGTAACAATAATACTATGTGGTGTAATTTATTATTTTTTTATTTAAGTCTTGTCTCAGATGTTTTGTTCTGTTTATATTGTGCAAAAATCTAAATAAAAAGTAAAAAAAAAAAAAAAAAGCAATAGTAAATGCTAAGATTAAGGGAACTACGTTTCCCATGAGGCTTAGCATTGCCCAAGAAGCTTAGGAATTTTCACGGAAGTAGATGTATGTATGCCATGAGTTGTGAAAGTTGTATGTGTATTTCAAGTTGCTGCAGTAAAAATGAATGCGTCTTTTTAAACGGAGAGTCCCGCTTAGTTATTTTTGGATGTAATTTGGATAATTACAACAATTGCTGAATGAGAGCAGAGACAGTTCTGTTTATTAACAAAATTACAAAATATTTCGTACTTGGCCTTTAAAATCCTGTACCTGTGTGAAAACACCTGTGATTACCCATGGTCTGTGTCATGGGGAAGGTTTACTAAAGCCTGAAAACACAGTGCACAGATGTGGATAATATTCTTGCCTCCTCTCAAATGACTTGAATTTCAATTTGCTGAGAGATACTTGTTTCATTTTTTGTTCAAAAATCTATCAAGCACTGCAGCTTTAAATGACTCATAACATACCATTATAAATAAACTGCTTTTGTGCACAGAGGTGATCTAATGTTCTCCAGACATTAGGGAACATTGATCAAAACCCAACAGAAATTACATCATCGTTTTTATATTGGTTCAGTATTTGTTGCAGCTGTTAAATCTTACTGTTTTTTTTTTTTTTTTTATGTTTTATTTTAAACCTATATGTCTCAATCCTAGAAAGTGATTTGTAGTCTCTCTTGAAAGGGTCCAATTTTTGTCTTATTTGGGACTGTTCACGTTAAAAAAGGCCATCGGGATGTGATTGATGTTAAAGGTGTCAGTCAAGATTTATCTTTAGCTTCAAAATCTGAGCAATAACATGAAAAGCTAGGGACCTGATGTTTAATAGATATTTATACAGATCAACATGCTTGTTTATGACATGAGTGTTTAATTGAACCACAAATAACTTTACCTATACATGCAGTAAGGGACAGACTGGTACAAAATTGTCTTGACTGTACATTATAAAATTGTATTTTTTATTTTTATTTTTTAATAGTCTTATTTTTTCATTTGGAAAGATACTTTACAACAGACAACTAAGCACATTCATACATCATGTCTGAAAAATCAACAATGGTAAAGCATGAAATTTAACATACACATATTCCATGTAAGTTCTCTGTTTAGATCAAATCCAAACAAAAACAACTTAAAGTAAGTCTTCCCTTTTTTTTTTGTTACATTACATTTTGTTGCATTTTGTTAAAATCTTAGAACAAAAATACGTCACATTTCCCCCCTTATTTTCATTGTTCTTCTAAAACCACACAAGTTTCAGCTCCAGTACATTCAGTCAGTCCAATTATAACTTGTCATTTCCAGTTTAGTTAAATCTGGCCTCAGTGAGGTGATATATTCAATCCATTTCGACCACATTTCCATGAATGTATCTTGTTTTACTATTAATGAAAAGGACAGTTTCTCCATTACATAGATTTCATAGACTGCTTTAAACCAGTCTTCGTGTTGTGGTGCATCTGGTTGTAGCTACTTCCTCGTCAGAGCTTTTTTCCATCCAATAAGTAGTACTCTCGTTAAATATCCCCCTGAGACCCAGGAAAGTACAAGTCTTGGCTTTTTTACATTAAATAATTGCCTTTTTTTTGAAACAGCACAATGCAACAGTTTTTTCAGATGCATTTTTCAATTTTTTATGGACTGTTCTTTGCCTTGGGTAGCGTTTTTTTTTTTTTTTTTGTTAGGGGTTTTTTGCAATAAAGCTGTCAAACTCTTGTCCCTTACAGAGGACAAAAATGCATTGCAGGGTCTCAGGAGGATATTTGTCTCCTTTAGTTTGAATGTTCTGCGTCATGGCTTCCATATACAGTGTTAAAGTATCAAATGGGATTATGGTCTTAAATATAGATTTCAAACAATTGTGAATGTTCTTCCAGAATGACTGGATTTTTGGACATTCCCAGAATAGATGGTAGCGATTAGTAATTAAACACATTCCTATGCATTATTTTTCAATTATTTTTGCTAAATCATGCAGTGCTGTATGTTTTAAGGAGGGGTTAGTGAAATGGATCAGGACCCATATTGTTCAGAACATGTCTCAGCGGATAGAAAGAGATAACAGTAGCAGCTTACAGACACTAAATTGAAGGGAAGCTGTGGGGGTTGAGAGGTTTATTCAGGCTTTATTGAGGGAATGGTAGTGTCCCTAGTGTTTGGGCCAAAGGGGTCCTTGGGGTCATCAGAGGCAGACTATGCTTATGAGATCATTATAGAGACAGAGGATACATGATGGTTCACAGCCTGCATCCAGTTTTATCTGAGACTCATGGAGTGGAGGGTAGATACCACACACAGTGCACAGACACACTGTTCATTTATGTGTGTGTGAATGTAGTTGTGTAGAGGATTTTAGGGGGGAAAGGATGTGGCAGAGGTTTACCACTGGGCCAGCAGTGGACCGTCCAGCTATTCACTTGGGCCAGCAGAGTTCTTAGGGCTGTCTGCCATCTGAATGCCAGCCATGACCTCTTTTTCCCCGTGCATAGCAACAAAGCCAAGCAGGTCACGTGAGAGGATGAGGTGATTTATACATAGATATGGATCAACACAGTGGTCAGAGACACAAAGTCTGGAAAATAACAGTAAATGTGGTCATTTCATGATGGGAAATATGCAATTAGTACACTGGTATGTGACTGTTAATGTTTTTCTTGAACTAACATCGGCCTAATTGGTTTTTTTAGTGCATTTTTGCCATAAATTGGAATGTTAGGGAACACACTGTGAACAAGTGTAAGGTGCAGCACAGGTTGGACCCCGCTTTAATCCTCTGCTCATTCATGCACACGCACACAGACTGTTGCGTGTGATGTCAACTGATTGGATCACTTTTACAGAGCGTGCGTCTGCTTTTTTTTAATTTTTATTGTTGATTATATTGTTAGGTCATGTGCAGTGTTAGGTAGGGTCACGCTAGTCCATGGGACAATAGGACAGAGACATGAAAGAGTGGACGACAAAGAGGTATTAGTGACTTAAAGGGAATGACAAACGGTTACTGTAACAATCACCCACGGTCATACACACAACTCAGAACTGATACACTCCCCATGAGTAATGAATCTACACTGAGACACACACAGACAGACACATACACACTGGAGATGCAGTTGCAGGCTCTCATCACAGCTGAGGAGCTGCCTATTCATCTGCACATAAGAGGACAAAGCGAGCGTACTGCACTCAGGAAATTGCAGCCGTGCAATTTACAACCGCTAAGCAGCGGTGGAGGACACATAGACACCCCTGCATTTTCATCAGGACCATCATTCTCACATACATACATACATACATGCACTGTCACACATATACACACACACACACACACACTGGTGCTGGTTGTTTCCCTGCCTGAGTCTTTGAACAGTTCAATGAGGGCTCTTTTCACCAAAGTGAATAGCCTCTCTGATTCCCCTCCATCCTGTGTGTGTATGTATGTGTGCGTCGCTGTGTGTGAGTTGGTGCGCGTGTGCGTCAGTGCCAGACTTGTGTGCACATACCATGTGTTTGTGTGTGTGTCCTCTTCAGCTTTTGTGTGGGCCCAGCTGAGGGGTGAGAGCTGTTTTGCATGTGGCTCGGCCTCACAAACGAGCTGTTCAGCCCAATTCCGAAGCCTGAGGGAAGCTTTTGAACAAAACAGTTGTCATTGCTCTTCTGTTTGAACCTGAAACAAATGTACTTCCACCTGAAGGTGTGAATTAATGCGCAAATGTGTTTTCACTGTGGTTATCCTCAAAGGTTACTGACGTGTTGATGAAAGGTGGGGCTTTGGTTTAACTTAAAAAGTCATTTGCTTCACTTCTCTTAGATTCATGTTACTGTTCACATGTTTCCAAGATAAAATGTTTTCAATTATGTATACCATTTAGTGGAGGCTTTTATCTAAAGAGCCATATAGTACAGTGAATACTTTTAGTCTGCGCTCCGTCTTTACCAAGTGAAGTAGAAAGAACTACTTACAAATAAAAGGTTTTTTGGTTTGTCTGTCTGTTTGTTTGTTTTCCTCAGCTCTTAAAAGCTTGTTCATTTCTTTAGTACTTTATCTACTGTTGAACTATTTTCAGCCTTTTGTGCAGAGCTAGGTCTCCCTCTAGTGAGAGATATTTGTAATAGGCCCTTTGTAAAAAATGTCTCATGTAAGAGTGTATTCAGTAACTTTGTTATAATTTATTTATTATTTCATTTCACTTTACTTTTCAACATTTATTCAGCATTGAGCGTTCCTCGAGAATAAAGTCTGAGCTGAAATTTTTTGTGATTTCTAACGACTAAAAATGTGATAATCTGAGTTCCTCATTTGTTTTATCTACCTTCTCTACTACTCTTCTTTCCCTCCCCTTGTCGTCTTAATCTAGGTGATCATTTACCAGGGCGGTCAGGTATTCAGTCTCGCCAACCACCTCAATGGTCGTGTGGGCTTCGTGGCCACTATGCCAAGTACAAGTGCCTCCATCTTCATCAACAACACCCAGCTGTCCGACACTGGGACCTACCAGTGCCTGGTCAACAACCTCCCAGACAGAGGGGGGCGTAACATTGGTGTCATAGGGCTCACCGTACTGGGTAACTAACTGCACACATCACAATATATATTTATGTGTATGTTCTATAAATGAGACAAGAACAGTCAGCGCTTTTATGACTTAAAACACATAGAAAGTATAATCAGACTCAGACTCAGTTTTATTGTCATTCGATCAATGGTACATGAATTATAGTCACTCAGGTCTCAGTTTTGTAGCATAAGAAAGATAAAGAATAAAATATAAAAGAGAATATATAAAAGGTAAGGCAGGTAGAATAAAAACTACCATAAAATATGCACAAAAAAACCCCATAAAAACTAATAAAATAAATTCTATACGTTATATATGTATATATAGTCTCACTTTGCAAACACTGTACTGTTCAGTGTCATGGCTACCTCGTCCCTTTTCCTTGAAGGACAGCACTGCTCTGAAATTTGTAGCTCTAAAGAAATAAAGAATACAAAACAAATCAAACCTTGCAAAAACTCATTCAACAAACAACTACAATCAAATGTTTAGCTTTAAATTCTTATTGATTTTGACTTATTTATCCTATTTAATTTATATATGTATCCTTTATTTAACCAGGTAAAAAAGCCCCATTGAGACAGCAAATCTCTTTTTCAAGAGTGACTTGGCCAAGAAAAGCAGCATATCACACAGTTTCTGTCAAGACAAGATAATATCAACACATAATACAAAACTTACAATCGATAGTGACAAAACAATCATTTGCGCACGTTTAAAAACAGTTACATTGACCAAGCTCATTGATTTCACGCTCCTTTAAAATAGCTTTAAATTCACCTATGGTAACAAGTTCAGATAGATTTAGGTTGTTTTGCAGGACATTCCATGCAGAGGGGGCAGCATATTAAATGCAGTCTTCCCCAACTCTGTTCTGGCTCTAGGAATCACCATCAGTATGTTTTCATTCAGTTTCAGTTATGTTTCAATTTGAGATTAATATATGCATAATTGTATATATCAGGGGTGTCAAACTCATTTTAGTTCAGGGGCCACATTGAGCTAAATTTGATCTGAAGTGGGCCAAACCAGTAAAATAATAACATAATAATATATAAATTATGCCAACTCCAAATGTAATTTTAACAATACTCTGCCTCAGTTTATCATTTACACATGTACATTATAACTTCCCGATTACAATGGATCTACAAATCCATAAAATATTTAGTAACAGGCAGAATCTTGTTAAAATTGCACTTTCTTCTTTTAAAGACATTTCAGGTTGTTCGTATTTGTTTCAGGTTATTCACATTTTTTGGCGAAATTATACTTTGTTTTAATGTAAATACATGAAAATAGTTACATTTACAAAGAGAAAAAATTGGAGTGGTCATTATGAAGGAAAACCAAGCCTGTGACCATCAGTAGATCATCCTCACTGTGTTGTCCTGTGTGTTTTTAGGATGTTTTGCATTTCTTTGTACTGTTTTTTTATAATGTCTTTTACAATATTTTGCCTTTTTGTCAATTGTCTTTCTTGTCACCTGCCTAGGGACTACAGATGGAAATTAGCACTGCTGCTACAATCTGGCATATTTACAGCTGCAATTGTTGTAGATGTTCATTAATATGTACTGTCCCTATTAAATAAATAAATAAAATAAATAAATAAATAAATAATTTATATGATATTATGATCGTATTTTACTGGTCTGACCCACTTGAGATTGAATTGGTCTGAATGTGGAACCTGAACTAAAAGGATTGTTAATATCTTAGTGTAATTTTTGCATTTCACAAATTCATCCCAAGGGCCGGACGGGACCCTTTGGCAGGCCGAATTTGGCCCCCGGGCCACATGTTTGACACCTGTGATATATATTATCATTTATTAATATAAGCATTGTGAAATATTACATGGACATCAAGGAAAATTACTGTACGGGGCATGTAAGCACAGAAAAGAGGCAAGCAACACTCAGACATTGAGACAAGCCCGATCCTCTTCAACACCCCCCCCCCCCCCCCCCCCCCCCCCAGATAGAACAATAGGCAAACACACTACTCATTGCTGAGTCTGTCAGAGACAATACAGGGACACAGTCATGCAAATCAGGTGACGTCAAAATGCTGCAAATGCACAAGTATTAAACACTTTCACTCCTTTTTCTTAATAGAGGATAATTAATAAAGAAACGCTAAGGGACTCTAAATATTTTGTGTTATGAAAGTAAACCATGATTTTTTTTTTTTTTAAACATGCAATTTCCCATGTAGCTATTAGAAAAGACCTTCCATTTGCTTTGTAAAGTGGTAAACATGACACCACCCACTCTTTCCATCTGCCAGTGCCCCCCTCTGTGCCAGCATGTCGAATCCAGGGCACGCTGGATGTGGGCAGTGACATCATGCTGATTTGCAGCTCAGAGGAAGGTATTCCCACGCCGTCCTACTCCTGGGAGAAGCTGGACGCGCTTCCCAAGCTGCCTCACAACGCCATGCAAGGTATTAAACACAAGCTGGCCGTCGGAGTGCCCTTTTGCCCCACCTTCGCTGGTAAATCTCACACACATAGTATAAGTCAGCCTCCATCTCCACCTCCCGTCATGTGCCAGGCCCAAACTACCGCCCACCCAAAGGTTCCCCTGCTCTGACCCTATTGAGGGGTGATGGATGGATGGATGAATGATGTGACTCAAAGCACTGTGTGTCATGTTTGTGTGCTCAGTGATCAAGCTTTTATGGTGCTTTTATGTTGATGTCTTCCTCTCATGCTGAACACCAATTCTGCGTTAGTTTTTCTACCTGACCTGCTTTAGTGCGAAATGGACTTGTAAATACATTCACTGTCTTTCTACCAGCCAAGCAATGACTTTACACCTATCAGTCTATGAGCAGGTACATTAGACATGCATTTGGTTTTCAGCATTGGAGTGTATTGGTGTAGTGCACTATCCTTTCTTTTCCAGCTGTGTTCTCTGCACAGTGAAATAGTCTTCATTTCCAGTCATTGGCTGTACACCACTGGTCTTATATGCAAATACACATCAATATTATGAATGTACACACTGTAAGTATTTTATTATAAGGCTTTTTTATGGAGTAACTATAGGTTTGACAACATTTAATCATGATTGAGATATTAAAAGCAAAACAAATGAAATTGTTCTTGTAGGGAAAATAAAATGAACCACACACCAATATTTGAGAGAATAAGTTAGATTTATGCATACGGTACATTTATTCATTTGTATCAGAGTAAATACAGGAATAAAAACAGACAGGATTACACACAGCTTTCGCCAACTTAAGTTTCTTAGTTAAAATTTACGAGGTTTGATTTGAATGTTGGCACCTGAAAGTCTTTTTCTTTAAGGTTGCAATTCATGTTTAGGTTTTATGTGTAAAACATGCCATTTATTTGTATCTGAAAAGGTTCATTGTATGTCTTGCAGGTACCATTTGATTGGGGATGATGAGAAATAAACAAATCCTTAAGGGTCAAATCTAACCTCAAATGCTGCAGTACTACTCTTACATGATTGTGTTGTAGTTAAAATGTACTGTGATATCATTAGTAAAACCACGTGGACCCTACAAGTTATATAATTCAGTATAAACAGTGAGGTATGTCTGCAAATGTGACAGAGTTAAGTTGTGTTCACAAAATATCACTGCTTTGCTAATATTGTAGTAAAGATCTCTTCTGTCCCCTGTTAAGATCAGTGGTTCTCAAACTTTTTACCTCTTAAAATATATATGTTTTACCAAGTACCCCCAACTCTCACTTCAGCAATTTTGATTGAAAAAAATGAGGCAAAATTTGTTCCTGTGCCAAAGATGTCTATTTTTATTTTCAAAACTTTTGTAAACAAACAAACAACATATATTTAAGTTTAATATATTAAAAATAACAAATATGTATGAGCAAATTTTGTGCAAAACATAGACTGAAACTCTTTCATTGCTAAAATAAATAAATAAATGGTCATGAATGAATAAATGAACCTTTCATCAACAAAAAATAATGACTTAATTACTCAATTATATTTTATTATTTGTTTAACCTTTATTTAACCAAGAAAAAACGATCCCACTGAGATAAAGAACCTCTTTTCCAAGGGAGTCCTGGCCAAGATGCAGCATGAAATAGAACTATACAAATAAACTCATCTTGAATAATAAAAAATAGAAATGTTCTTAAAATTTTACCAAAGCTTAAACAAAATGACAGACAATAATAATAATAATAATATAAAAAATTAAAAATATGGAAATGAAATAAGGTCAAGAGTGTCAGTTTTATTGTATGAACGTATTAATTGTGTTTTATATTTCAACTTTAATTCTCATTATTTATTTTGTATTCAGTATACGATGACTTATTTAATGTATTTCTCCTAAAAAATTTCAAGTACCCCCTGGGCTTCTTCCAAGTACCCCTGGGGGTACATGTACCCCACTTTGGGAACCCCTGCTCTAAATCACTAAATCAACACTCTAAATCAACACTTTTCATCTACTTTTACGTCTTGCCTTTGTTTCATGCTTAACCTGAATTCAGCTATTGTCATTCTTGTCTCTTTGTTTGTTTACGTCAACACAGACAACCTTGACACCAAAATCTGGATGACTGTATACAGTTTAGATATTGAGGCCATGCAGAAGGCTTTTAACCCTTTATCGGGCAAGTGACTGTTTTTGGTCATTTCCAAGTACAGTGACAACAACAGTCAAAAAGGACAGTGAATCAACAATCTCAGGTCCAATGTGGTCCACCTCTGCTTGAACAGTGAGTGGACCTACTTTGTTAGGTACCATGAAGTAATGGTACTAATGTAAGAAATGATGTTCAAGGGATAATGTGGATGTGGACAGGTGTCTGGATCAGCACTGATGTTGGTCTAATGTTTTAAAAGGGATGTTCTGATGTCCTAAAATACATGTTTCTTTCACCTTACATGTGTTTTTCTTGGATTTTTTTTATAGTTGCTTGTTGGAATTTTTTTTCTTTGTTACTTATGGGCAAGGAACCAAATATGGTAACTCCACTGACCTTGATTTTCTGCCTGAAAATAAAAAAAAAGAACAATTTCACAAAAGTAAATAGAAAAGCAGACCTCTGACAAGGCAGATCAGCCCCCCCCCCAATCATTTCCTGAAAATTTCATCAAAATCCTTCCATAAAGTTTTGAGTTATCATGCTAACAGACAGACAAACAAACAAAAAATCCCCCCCAATCACCATCAAAATTTTATCATTTGTTCCTTGTGCCAGTATCAACATTTCCTGAAAATTTCATGAAAATCATCCATAACTTTTTGAGTTATCTTGTTAACATAACCTCCTTGGCGGAGGTAATAAAGTCTTATGTCCTCCAATAACACACGAAGGTTGAAATTTGGGATTTCAGAGTATTTCTATGAGTGCCCTGTAAAGGGTTAATGAACCCAGTGGTGTACAGCCTAAAAACTCTAAACTCACAACTCAACCCATTCATCATTTGTGAAAGAAAGGAATTTGCACCTATATTGTTTTGTTGCACAACCTTCTATATGTTGTACTGAAGTCATATGGCGCCCTCTGTTGGTGGATATTGAAAGTAGTGAAGATAATATTCTGATAGAAAACAGTTAAATTCCAATCAGCGCACACCTACTTAGTTTAATAATTGTCTTTATTGTTCCATTAACGCTTTCATTGCTGTGTGGATCTACGTGTCTCTTTCAGACCAGATGCAGGGTACTGTTACACTGAGAAACATCAGCACCAGCACCTCAGGACTCTACCAGTGTACCTCCAGCAACGCTATTGGCAAGAGCACATGTTTGCTCAATCTGCAGGTTGTAGCTCGTAAGTACCCCCCGCTCTGCTGGATTAATGCCACACTGCCATCGTCACGCACGTGGAGTGACACATGGTGGTGTTTGTTCAGCCGTGGGCATGTACAGATGGAAAAGCTGTCACATAAAAAGTTAGAATGTCTGTTTTTTGCTTGAATGACATTTGTGTAGCAGGCAGATAAACAAACAAAAAACAAAACAAAAAAAAAAAAAAAAAAAAAACCCAAGCTATCACATCACATAGAGGAGAGGACCAGAACATCTTGCAGAGAGCAGCAGTCCTCACATCTGACACCAATCAGAGGGAAGAGTTGTTGTGGGTCAAAGGAGGTCAGACAGTTTGGATAGCTTGACAGGGAGCTCTGTAACTCCCACATTTTTAGTTTTATTTCTTATCTGACAGTGTATGACAGTCAGCCCTCAGTGTCAGATAAACAGGCACACAGACAGACAGCTCAGCACTGAGTCTGTCTGTCAGAGACAACACTCAATGTCAAGCACAAACAATATGGTGCAGATGTAAAAACTCAGGTAAATATCTATGCTCTGTTCTTGTTCTGTTTCTGTTACTTTACATATAGTCCCTAAAATCTGCAAAAACACAAACTCGTGCATAGTTTTCTCCGACTGATGGATGTCTGGAGCCTGAAAATATGGATGTGTCACTCAGGAAACCTAGAAAGTTGTCAAATATTGCAAAAAAATCTATGTCAATTTATTCTGTTTTATTAAGAAAGTTCACTTGATTTATTATAAAGTGATTTATTTACAAAGTTCACTTGATTTATTATCCCAGTAGAAAAATTTCGTCTGCATCTGGCCCATTCTAGTACATTTACAGTACCTAGCATTAGCATTAGCATACTCCACATTTTCATTGTGCCACGGTCAGGGACACAGACAGGAGAATGTACATTCATTCATATGTACCTGTTTTTTACCCATAAAGACCCGGTGCTAGTTTTGTGGCCATTCCCAAAGGGATTTCTCACCATTTGTTATAATATTAGCCTCCATATTTTGCATTTTTCCGGTGAAAATCAGGTATTTTCTTATATTTAATTCTTTTATCATTTAGATGTTCGTAAAAGCTCAAATTAAAGTTGAGGGTTATTATATCAGAAACAGAGAAAACTACAGAAAAAGTTACTTTTTCAGCAGATATCAATAACTGAAAGTAAAAATAAGTGTCTCCTTGCACTGTCATTGATAGAATTCTGTGGGTTTTACTGGTGAATCAGTGTTGTAGAAGATGATGGTGTTTCCCCGTAAGCATAGGTCACATGACACATATGTGGCATGTTGGTGACTTAACCCATAAAGACCCGGCGCTACTTTTCTATCAGTTCCCAAATGAATGTTTCTCTATATTTAATCATCCTTAAGTGATTTATCACCATTTATTGTAATATTATGCTCCGTATTTAGTGTTTTCTCAGTGAACATCAGGTATTTTCCTGCATTTTATTTACTAATTATGTGTATGTTTATACAAGCTCAGAGTAAAGTTGAGGGTTATTATATCAAAAACAGAGAAAACTGAAGAAAAAGTGACTTTTTCAGTCAAATCTATAATTAATTGAACATAAACCAAGTGTCTCCATCTACTGTCATTGATCCAACTCCATAGATTTTACTGGTGAATCACTGTTGTAGAAGATGACAGTGTTTCCACATTCACTACGGAGCCTCTGAACGTTCAAATGGGTCATATTTGAAAAGATGACAAACTGCATTTTACATCAGTTATTTACACTAGCGGCATTGTACCCGTGGTGTCATTGTACGAGCGCGCCCTCCTGTGGTGCAACAGCAGCATTGCACCCGTACGCCCTCCCATGTTGCAACATCGGGACACGCGTTGGACATGCATCGGACGCAGAACGTCCATTATAGTAAGATGTAGGTTTGGTGGATCAACAGGTATTAAATAGTTTAGATCAGTAGATGGTTTGGGTCAGTGTTGGATGTTTGGGGGTTAATCGTGGAAATAGAGAGAACCTGCATGGTACAGAGAGAATAGAAGCACTCTGATGGGACTTAGAACCAAACCTGGAACCTTCTGTGTGAAATGTAAACCACTTCCCCACTGCACCCTACTATGAGGCTCCCCTTTACTTCATATGCAAATAGACTCATTTCTTACGTTAACTGATTATAAATACTCAACCTTCTTGAACCACTTCCACCTTCTAACAGGACTCTCTCTGTCTTCCTTGTATCTGTCTGCAGCTCAGCCTCAGAGTGTGGGTCTGATAGCGGGCACCATTGCTACAGGAGTCCTCGCTGTCATCATTTGTTCCCTGTTAGTGGTGGTCACGCTCTTCTACTGGAAGAACAAGAACAAATACGATGAGGAGGAGATTCCCAATGAGATCAGGTTGGACTGCAGTAGATAGTTTTCTCTGTTCTTTCAGGATAGTTCTTTGGTCAGCTCAGTCAAGAAAAGATAAAATAATATTTAAAAAAAAAAAAAAACATATCTGCTGGTTTAATGTCTCCCCTGAAGCCGAGCCGTGATTTTCTTTTACTTGTATTTGACACCATGGCACATTGGTGGCATATCTGCTGTATTTTAAAATGTGATAAGGTGCTGTAGCAGCTGTGGGTGTTAGTGTTCAGCTTAGCTCAAAATTTAGTTCAGAAAACTAAGGCAAGTATTTGATTTTAAAGTTCGAAGCATTCAGCTTAATTTGATCTCCACGCAGCAGCTCTTTGTTCCCCTGTAATCACAGGCTAATTCGATGTTTCAGATGTTCTCTGAAGCTCTGTCAGTTATTAAAATGGCCCGCAATGGCTTCTCTAAATGGCAACATGAATCATTTTAATATAAATTATAGTTCAGATAGCTTAGGCTTTGCTTGATTGGGATAACATCTGTCTCATTTGGGCTGAACTACAATCCAGTACCCACAATTTCCACCCACACAACTCTGCTTTTCTACACTAACACTACAGAGATATTTCTTTTCAGTCAAATGTTATCAGCAGCCACACTCCTCTCCCCTAAATTATTCCTCACAAAAAGAGCATAAATATGAAAGTAGATGACAGACAAGGCTAACACAAAGGCTGTGTCTTTGATAGTCTAATTTCTGAATCTGTTATGTAATGTACAAGTTACACACTTCTAAACCTTCACTGTATAGTGTCTGTAACACAGTTTAAAATTAATATTTTTTCATGATGTTTTTCTAAACTGAAGTCCTGCATAAACGAGAGGTGTGTACTCTTTGTGTGCTGCAGCTTGTCTTCATAGAGAAGCTCTTCAAATGTTTTATGAGTCATAGATTATTTCTGTTCAATATTTATAGATGATTTAATTGGTAATTGTTCTACCATCAGTTTGTTTTATTGCTAACGTCTTAACTTCAGTTCCTGAAGAAACGCCAGGAATTCCACACAATGTCATCTTTAACCACAAGTTGTTTTCTTTGTTTGACATTCATTTAACAATGACCTTTTGCCCAGAGTACTGAGGTAAAGTCGACACAAACTGTCGTGTCGTTTCAATGTGTATGAATGCAGAAAAAATTCAAGTGGTTCAGATCTGCAGCCTTCAAAAACAGGGCTAGAAGAAATATGTAAAGAGGTGTGAGATCTTTTGTATAAGGATTCTCAGTGAGGTGTGATTATTTATTCGCACAAGGTCTGAAAAAGTGTTAAAGAATAAAAAAGAGACAGTAAATGAAGGAGGACCTCAAACCCTGACCTTAAGAATGATTTCATTAGTCGCATTATGTGAATGAGGTAAAGTGATGTCTCTTCCAAGCACCTGTTAGTGAATAGACAATAGAAAAAAAACAATCATTTGAGTTCAGTTGAGTGTTTGCACACCATACCGGCTAACCTTGAAGTTTCTCTTCAACAGAGAAGATGATCTTCCTCCAAAGAGATCTTCATCAGTGAAGGCTTTCCATGCAGATGCCTCCTCTTCAGAGAATGACACTCTGACATCCACCAACACCTACAACAGTCGCTACTGGCACAACCCAAAGCCCAACTATGACACCAACTCCTACACACGTTACAATGGAGACACTCGCCAGACCTTCTCCGCTGCTGCCCATGGAGCACATGGACACGGACAGGCCCAGAACACAGCACACAGCCACAGTTCAGTGGTCACAGCCCCAGGCTCAGCACCACTTTCCCGCCATGCACAGCCCACAGCGCCAACACCCACGGCATTTGCCAACGGCAGCCACACACTCCCACCACCTAAGACTCTGGTGGTCACAACAAACTCTGCCCCGTCCCCTCCCACCATGGTGCGCAGCAACGGCTCTGTGAGCCTTAAGCCGGTGGTGACATCCACACACGGCCAGCACACACACTCATATGCGGTGAGCCAGGCCACGCTGGAGAGGATGGGGGCAGTGCCTGTAATGGTTCCTGCCCAGAGCAGAGCAGGCTCACTGGTCTGAGGTCTGATCGCTAAACTGGTTGTTTTGCAAACAAGACTATGAGTGTTTGGTTGTGATTTGAAATTCATGATGAAAAACACAAGAGAACAAATATGGGCTGAAGCAGCCCGCCACCCTTTACAACTGTGTCTTTCTCTAAGTCTCGACCTTTTTAACTCTAAATAAAGTGGGATTTTACATTGCAGAGTTCATTTAATGCCAATTCCTTGCTGGACAGGACCCTCCTTTTTGTAAAGAAGTACTAAATGAAATCTGATCGTCCCCTATTTGAATGGATTTTCCTGTGAAAGCAGATTTTCAGAGACTTGGATGATGTCACAACGCTGGATTGAATTTTCCTGCACAACCTGGATTCCCAGATCTTATTTCAGGGCTGGATCATTGTGATGATTGTTTTTCTTCTTTCTTTTTCTTTTGAACTCAAAGCAACATAAAAAGTTTCCTTTCAATGTATCCACACTGCATGGTCAGACCGCAGGGAGCTTGGATATCCACAAAAATGCATGTGTCCCTTATTTTAGGATAACAACTGGGTATAATTGTCATTATTGGTATTATTTCAAATGATTTCTTTTCAAAGTTTTATTTTGATTGACGCTAATAATAATAATCATAATGGATTTGCATTGAAAAGTGAATGTTCAACCATCTGTTGGGGGTGACCTAAAGGAAAAATGCATAAGAATGAATAATGTTGGTAAAATGGCCTTAGACGCTTAGAGTGGAGGGATTTAACAGGTGCAATACAGCAGATAATATACTTCATTTAACTGAATGCAAACATTTTAATTGAGTTTCTGCACTTTTCAAGCAACAAACTGTTGTTTTTGATAACTTTTACTCTTGTCTTACGAGTGATACGCTTTATCCACACAACACGAACAAAAGGCCCCTGTGTAAGTAGTAAACCAGGGGAACATGACAAACACAGGCATAAGATAATACAAAGTGCTGGATTTCAGGATTAAAACACGTTTCATATTAAGAAGTTAACATCCCAGTGGTTTAAACTTGAACCTGCAGACCGATACAGGTGTGTGTTTGTAGTCTTCGCTGTCTTTATTTTTGCTGTTGCCCTTTATGGTTCCTCTCACATTAGCGCTGCTTGGAAAAGGGCACGAGTAAAGGATGTCTGATTTCATAATTTCTTTTTAAAGAGACAAATATATATTTAGTCAATTCTTCCCCTCAAAAATGCCAACACCTACTGTTTTCTGCTGTACATATTGTAACAAAACAATAGGCTAGATTGTGGATCAGAGAAATACATGTCTGACTGATATATATTTTGCAGCTCGATTTTCTAAAATGTTTCTTTTTTGTTACGTTTGATGACAAGCTGGGTTTGACTATTTTTTTTTTTTAATATATATTTTAATTTAACAATTAGCCATTTCATTTATTGCCAGGTCTGAGCAAAATACAGTATGGTGTAACACTAACAGACGTATATTTTAGTACAATTAGCACACACTATGCTCTACGTGTTAGAAAGTATCACTGTGTATTTCTATTTTAACCAGATCTCACCTGTTGAGAAACACAGCTGTTAGCGGTGTTATCAAAGTGAGCAACTGTTATTTCGTACTGTGCATCGTTGAATGCACAAAAACTAATAACTCCTTGTATCTATGATGCAATATTTGATAAAGTAAATATTTATGTTTTACATGCAGTATTGGAAGTGTTATCATTCAATTTATTATTTTATTATTTTCTCATAGTCATTCTGAGGGGAAACGAGTTTGTATTAACATCACGGAAAGGTGCTCCGACATTAACCGCTACAGTTTTATGTTCTATATTCTAGTCAGTGTGGGACACATAAAAAGATGAAGTTAAAATGATTAGAAAACTAGAAATACTGACAGTTAGATTAGACTGGTATTGAATTAATAACTTGGCCTGGAAACATACATTAACAGAATAGTCTCTTGACAAACATTTGATCATGAAAAGAAAATGATTGTAGCCGATGTATTGTGTTACTTATATCATCCCTGAATTCACCCAAGGCAGATGGAGTATCAAGCAGTCTTAAGAAGTCGTAATCATCGCAGACAGATTGTTGTCAGTGATACAGATCAAAAAGCAATTTTCATTTCCTCTCAATTTTTGCCTGGAAGTGTTTTTTTTTTTTTTCTTCTTTTTTTATGATTCTTTAAGTTTAGATTTTGCTGCCGTGAATACAGAGTTCTTAAAACGGGTCAAATGTACCAGTGTTTTCAAGATGGAGTCCTCTGTGTCGAACCCACCATCAGCATAAGTTCCAAACTATGCTGCAAAGGTTTCTGGTCTTTATCTCTTCGAAGCTGTCAACTGAGATTATTATTTTACCCTGATTCTTTTTTTAATTTTTTTTTTGTTTTTCCATTTTCAAGAGAGCACCATCAGTAGAAAACTACCAATGTTTTATCCCAAATTAAATGAACATCTCATCTTTGACCTTTGCTATAAGTTGGCATATGCTAAACAAGGTGGTGTATGGTTGTGTATATAGATACATAAAGACATGTGATATATTGCCAATAGTAAATTCCAATTTGTAAATATGTAAAAAGAAAAAAAAAAAAAACATACATCATGTTCTTACTGTTGGGTTGAAATGAATTAGGAAAAATAACACTGGAACTTGTAGTGAATAAATATTGTTAATACATTCTAGTCATTTGTGTGTAAATGTGTGTGATTTGTTGCATCAAAGCCTCCGTTTAATGAGAATAAGGTGAAAGTATCAACACTTTTAATGAAACAAGATACAAAGAAAGGAGACAGAAAACATGTAAGAATAGCTTCAGTTATCTGAGCTCCATGTGCAGATTCTCCAATTATTAGTTGTGTAAAATCACGACTCGCATATCCCTGCGTGTAGGCATTGACTTCAGAAGAGCTGAGTGTATGTGTTGCGAGAAAACTGTACAATGTGAATAACACATTTAAAGCTTTGAGCAGCAAGCTTTCGATGAAATTAATTCATCCAGCCTTTGGTGTTGCTGGAGGCTGTTAAGACAACCATAAAGTAGGGAGAGGAACAGAATAACAATAAGAAAAAAAGAAAAAAAAAAAAAATGCAAGTGTGCTAGTTTCTCCATACGCCTGTGGTTTCTATTCCCCAGACAGAAGTATAATAATGCAAAAAAGAAATGTCTCCCAAGTACAGAGACAGATACGAGCACAGATTAGATATATGAAGATTTGCTATAAATTTCACTGCCATGTTCATTTGTGTTAGTGATGATTGAGAACAGCTTTTGTTTGTGTTGTTCAGGGGATTCATACTCATTTTATTTCAGGGGCCACATTCACCTCAATATGATCTCAAGTGGGCCAGACCAGTAGAATAATACCAGTGAAAAAAGTAAAATTACATTATGATAACGTTTACATGTACAACGTTTCCTTAAAAACCTCAATAACGTGAACAATTTCAAATGTCTTAAGAAAAACAAGTGCAGTTTTAACAATATTCTACCTCAGTTTATCAGTTTATCATTTACACATGTGCATTTCAACTGACATTACGATTACAAATACACAAAATATTCAGTAGTAGGTATAATATTGATAAAATTGCATGTACTTTTCTCAAGACATTTCACATTGTTCATATTTGTTCAGGTTATTCACATTTTTTGTAAAATGATAGTTTGTTAATGTAAAAAAAAATCATGCAATTTTACTTTTTTGTACTAAAACAAAAATAAAATTATTATTTGTAGGTTATTATAATAGTATTTTTCTGGTTTGACCCAATTAAGATCTAATTGGTCTGTGTCTGTATAGAACCTGAATTAAAATGATTATTACACTATTGATTGTTAGTAACTTCAGTGTATTTTTTGTATTTCACATCTTCATCCTATGAGCTGAATTAGGCCCTTTGGTGGGCCGCACATTTGACCCTTGTGGTGTACTTGATTACATTTACAGCGAATGATTCAGTGCATATGAATTTGCAGGATTGAGAAGTATTTCTGCTGAACTGAGCTGTGTATTTCTATTATGTTTTTTTTTTTTTTTTTTTTTTTTTTTTTAATTATTTGCATGATAAGTACATGACAAAGACCTCTAAAAGCAGCTCAACTTAACAGATCGTGATCCTTTAATAATGCAGTTTTTAATTCCGCCATTGGAGGGCAGTGTTTACACATTTACTGCATCATGAAGCTACATGGGGATGTTTTATACATAGCAGCCTGTTTCTAAACTCTACTCATTTTAATGCTTGTTCTTCCCCTTGTCAGTCAGTGCTCTCCTGTCATTATGGATCCAGTCGAGTCCTGCTATAACCTTAGTTTCACATGACTCCCACACACACCTGCAGACCTGGTCCCCATTCCCTTGGTGCCCCCTCGCTGCCTGCCATATCATGTCATGGGTGCTTTTCTGTCCTAGTAGTCGAAGCCTGTTACCTGACTGTTTCCCTGTTCGTTTGCCTCACTGTCCTGAACTCCTGCCTGCCCCGACAACTTCTGCCTGCTCGCCTATGCCCCTTTTGGACTTGTTTTCCCCAGACTCTCTTCACAGCCCAACCCCTACCTTCCCTTTGGACTTGCCTTTTGCTTGCAGTACTAAGTCTCATCTGCTTTTAAGTATTTTGCCCGTGGCTGTCTATTCACGCCCATGAGTCTTGCACATTAAATCATATTGTTTTCTGAGCCTTTATACTACCACACTCAATTAAAAAAGAAAATTCATAAAAATCACGCATTACATTCAATCATGAGAGTTCATGACCGTAAATCCTGAACCATCCATTATAAAAGGCAGGGGTTCTACTTGTAACAGTGGAATGTTAATGGACTTATTTAAATTCAGTTGAATAGAATGGAAATAACTCGCAGCTGACAGAACACTTGTCTTAATACAATCTTAATTGGTGCATTTTAATGACATTAATCCTCATCACTTTAGCTCAAATCTGAATTTTCATCACTATGACTTTATTCTTCCTTGGGCCTGTTTCAGCTTTAAGCATCATCAGGAGTGACCTTCTTTAAAAGGTGGTGACAAAAAGACTAATTGACCAGTGCCCCTGAGGATTGTACTCATTATATGAGACCAGAGCTCAGTGTTAAAGCAAACCTACCCTGTGTGTCCGTTAAACTTGAAACAAAGAACTCTTTCCTCCAGTGTTCTCTCTCACATCTTTTTTTTTTTTTTACACCTCACAGCACTACAGCTCTATTTAACATGATCGAATTTTACTTTTCAGCACTTATTACATATGCAAACAACACGGGAGTGACCTTATTGTTACTGTCCAAAAGGGAAATGATTAAAACTTATTAGGCTTCCTTAGCCTTATCTGAAAGATCCGCATATAAATAAAGATAATAAAACTGAGGCTGACACTATTTTATGTAACTTGAAAACAGTAATAAAACAAACAAATAAGACTGTAAAGCAACACAAGTGCAGTCACTGCACATTACAGTGCTTATACAATGAAGATATTGTATACAGTCGTGGAAAAAATTATTAAACCACCCTTGTTTTCTTCAATTTCTTGGTCATTTTAATGCCTGGTACAACTACAGGTACATTTGTTAGGACAAATATAATGATAACGACAAAAATAGCTCATAAGAGTTTAATATAAGAGCTGAAATCTAGCCATTTTCCATGTTTACCTGATAATAATCAAAATCACTTCAGTTCTTACATCAATAGCTATAACATTGTACTGACAAAAATAGTGCTTTTAGGCCTTCCATGTTTTCTTTCCTGTCTGTTTTAGTCACATGGTGCAAACAGGAGTTAGTACTTGATTGCATAATCACTGTTTTTGATAATTTTTGGTGGTCTAATAATTTTTTCCGTGACTGTATATCCTCTGAAATGATTATGGACTTGAAGAAAAGTCTGGAAATAAAACCAGAATGTGAGTGGACTGTCCACTTCTTTCTCCAGTGGTTACTGACAGTTAGACTGGACACATTGACCAATGAGGTAGGAACCAAAGAAAAAGCAACAGAAAGAGAGCGGGGGGAAAAAAAGAGGAGAAACCTATTTCCCAGCAGTCCGCCAGCTGGCCAGCTACAGAGCTGAATGTGCCCAATCAAACCGGTGGGTTCCAAAATGAATACACAATGCTGTTCCTGAGAAATCACTTTAGACATCCATTACATGGGCCCATCCAGAATATGCTTTGCTCTCCAGTGTTGTCTGTAGAGAAGCATCCCATAATAGCCCTGAGCCAGCCGTCTGACCGCTGCTTTTTTCATTTCCTCTGTGTCTTTTCCTCTCTCTTTCGTTCTCTGTATCTTTTAGGGCTCTTCTGTCTATGTAAGTGCAGAAAACATTTAGTTACATCTGTTCAAATGAGACTCCACATTTGTAACCAGTGGTTTGTCCATCTCAAATGTCTTTTCTTAGATTTATTTCTCTTTATTTACGTGGCTTCTATTTACCTGGAAAGATTCCTCACACATTTTGGACCATAACTGGTATATTAGGTCTCTGAAGGTCTGATCTGAGGGTATATGTTTTGATGGCTAGATCAGTGAAATTTTACAGCATGGAGTGGGTTTATTCACCAATAAACATATCATTATGAATTTCAAAAATGAGGAATTTAACCCATAAAGACCCAAACATCCACTGTTGACCAAAACCATTTACTGATATAACTGTTTAATACCTGTTGATCCACTAATCCTATCAATACATGAAAATAATTGTTGTAAAATGCAGTTTGTCATCTTTTCATGGTCATCAAGTATGATCCATTTAGACATTCAGAGTTACCGCAGTGAACGTGGAAACACCCTCATCTTCTAAAACATAGATTCACCAGTAAAACCCATGGAGTTGGATCAATGACAGTGGATGGAGACACTTGGTTCTAAATTCAGTTACTGATATTGTTGCTGAAAAAGTCACCTTTTCTCCAGTTTTCTCTGTTTCTAATATAATAACCTTCAACTTTAACCTGAATTTTTATGAACATCTACCTGATCAGTGAATTAAACATAAGAAAATACATGATTTTTACCGAAAAAAGCTAAATTAAGTGGATAATATTACAATAAATGTGAATAAAGCACTTGATAAAGGTTAAATAGAGAGAAAAATTAATTTGGGAACTACCACAGAAGTCAAACTGGGTCTTTATGGGTTAAGGAACTCACTATTGAGGTTAAAATGGCAAGTCATGATGAATCTAAAAATAAGTCAATACACTTTATAGGAACATCCACCTCTGTTTATAAACTCTTTTTCCATAGCGTATTTTCCTACTTTTTCGTAAAGATCAATATAATTGGATGTTAACTGCGAACACAGTCAGAACAGCCTGAACAGAGCAATCGTCATATTTAACTGCAATAAAAAAAAAACCCACAAAAGTACCAATTTCAGCCAAGTTTGTGAGTGACTGAGTGACCCCATCTGAGAGTGAACTGGAACAATCTCTGAGGCCCAGGAAACTTTTTCCTGTGACACAGTTATTTTAAGGATTGTGGAGCTCTCCGAGGTGCTGATCCTGGAGTTGTCACTTGCTTGGGGAGCTGTCCAGGGTGCTCTCTCCTGTCCAGACTAGTGAGATGTGGAAATTTTAAGGAGGTGACACCTGATACAGAAAAGCTGCAGATATATAGTCCTACAGCCAGTCTCTCCTCTTTGGTGAGATTTAGGTTGAAATCATCCCCTATAGCTGTTTTGTCCACCAGTAGACAACATAGAATGACAAACAATTAAGAGGAAACAAGAAATCCGATTTATTAATTTATTAACCACACCAAAGCCAGAGTGTGCTACAGGACCATGTCGGGGAAAAAAAGACAAAACAGCAGTTTGTTTGAAGGCAGTATTGTTCTGTGGTCTGATAGAGTTGAAGAAGTTCTATAGATGTTGTTAACCCCCTGAGTCGGAGGTCAAAACAGTCCATCTGGGAGAGAATCAATGGAGAATGGGAAAAAGAAAGAAGGGAGAAAATGAGGTGATAAAAATAGATTCAGCACAGTGATGGACAGGTTCAGACTTTAGGGGATGAAAATGGCTCAGAAAAACAATTTAAACTTTGATCAAGACTAAGATTAAGTTAGTGAAGTTAGTTTAGTGAAACTGGATACTCACAAAAAAACACCCAACTGCTGAGTCACATTCACAGAACAATGGGCTCTGTTGTTTTTTGGACAAAATTAGACATAAATTGCAGTCCATGCAGTGTACATTATATCAGCATATCCTGCAAAATGCACTGGAAAAGTAGCACAGACATTAAATCTTTAAGTTTGACTTTATATTCTCTTCTGTAGTTACTTTGTGTCCTTTACACAGTGTGAGTGCATTTTATCCTTGATTTTATGACTTTGTCTTTTTTTTTTTAGTTTAACCATTAAGGTTGATTAGGTCGATTACCCACAAATTAAAATCATTGATTTATCCAAGTGAGACAGAGTCAAAGACAGTACAATATCATACTAAATGGTACACACGGAATGTGTTTGAACTCCTTGACCCACTGGCTCAGATTTATGCAATAATGTTGTGATATAGTCAATTAAGATGCAAATGTGAAAGGCATTTCATGTACACTGTTGTCCATGAAGTTGGAATGAAAATATTTTTGCTTCTCATGAAATGATTGTGATGATTTGATTTATTCTAGATAGATAAAATGCAACTGGGACTCAGTATGGAATCATTGCATCTAGTCAAACGTGATAACTGATGTGTATAAATAGGAAAAAAGCGGAATCTGTCTGAAAAAAAAAAGTTATTCCAATTTTAACAGTGTATGTACATGGAGCAGATACCTTCATATCCTTAAGTTGAACACTTATCAAACTTATAGTTACAGGGTGTCTATAAAGTATTTTTTATAATTTAACAAATTTATTATAAAAGCAATTGAATAGATCAATGTGTGGAAATTAATACAAAATGAAAAGTAGATGATGAAGTTTTTTTGCTTCATTTAATCCACCTCTATATGGACATCATTAGTTGCATGAAGCACATCAAGATGGTGCTGGATTTCTTGTCATGTTGACTGTAACATATCCTCATCAATACTGTCAAAGGTATCAGTGATCTTTTGCTTCATGTCGTTGATGTCCCTTATCTTTGTTTGATACATGATATCTTTAACAACACTCCATAGAAAGAAATCCAGGGGAGCAATGTCTGGTGAATGAGGTGTTCAGGGGATTGAACCATCCCTTCCATCCTTTCCACCAGTCTGGAAATGTTTGATTTAGAAACCAACCAACATGAAGTCCCCAATGTAGTGGTGCACCATCTGCCTGGACAATGATGACTGGTTGAAGGTCGTCCAGCTGTGGTCACTTATTCAGTCAATCGGTCAAAGGTCCACATTTGGAGTAACTGATCTCTCATTGAAGAAAAATGGACCACAATGATCCCACAATGTGATAAATCCTTTAAAGGGCACTCATTGAAATACTCCGAAATAAAATAAAAATAACTTTAGTGTGTTATTGGCCAACAGTCTTCCTCCTCTGCTATAAAACATCTGAGCAGCACTTGCTAAACAGTAAACACATGCAATAAAACAACTGTTACAATGTCATAAACTGACAAAAATCCCTCATATTCTTTCAGCTTCAAAAATTCAATAAAATCTGAATCACTGTATGGTGTTATAAAAACCAACATGCTTCTTAACCTCACTGAGGCAATGGAATTGGCCCCATATTTAATGTTTGTGGAAATTACCAAAAATAGTCACTTGCCCAATGAAGGGTTAAAAACTCTGATAACCACTGAGTACATACAACAAATCTGATTAACATATCTCATTAATTGCTTTTGCAATTTTTTTTTTTTTTTTTAAATTGTAAAGATACTTTGTGGATACACACATATATATATATATTTTTCCTGTTTTATTGCAAAATGGAAAATCTGAAAGCTTCCCATGCATAAAATGCTTTTCTTTGCTATGTAAGGAACAGGCAAATAGTCAGAACATCTGATGTTTGCCTGTAGACCAACAGTGGAGTACAGTAAGATCATGCATTAAAGCGCAGAGAGAAGACCCACAATCCACCTCTCTATCCATCTTGAACACATTTAGTAAGAAAAGGAAGTAAGTAGGTGTGCTGTGAGTGGGAGGTGACAGACACAAAATAGGCATACCCACAGTCCTGTATGCATAAAGAGAAAGAAAAATTCAAACACTAATTCTCAAGATGTGCCGTTCTTTGCTTCTACCTCATTTAGCTCGCGGCACCGTATCAAAAATTCACAGTAGGTAAGGACGAAGGCATTTTCTGTGCAGTACCATATAACATTGTCAGAAGGAGAAATGTGAAAAGCGAAATCTCATTGAAAATGAAAAACCAGCTCTATTCAGGTGGCATTTTCAGAGTTTTGTTCTAAATCACTTTAATGAATGGAGAATCAAGAGACTTTTCGAAAATAAACTCTTCATGAACTTATGGAAGCCAAAAATATATGCTCGGTCTCATCAACCACAGGAGGATAGGGGATTTGATGAACTAAATTTGACATGAAATGCTACATTTCTCTGAAGAAGATTGTTATATTTTTGGGAGATAAATGTGGGTTTAGATCCCACAGAGGGGATGGGAGATACAGGTTGGTTCAAGGAACTCGGAAGGAACTTGGGCTCGGCTCTAAATCTGGGATCTCAGCTGCTGTAAATGTTTATTAGCCACACATAAGTGACAAAAACATGCTCCAACTGGGCCCAGCATGGGCAAGTAAGTGACTTTTCCCACTTTTCAAAGCTGTTAAGTGGGTGAGAGAAACCCCCCTTGAGCACAGAGAGGCATTTATAAATGAAAAGCGTTGGTGAAAACAACTGACATGAAGAATAGGATCATTACTGTCTCAGTCTTACCCCTTCATCCATGTCCTGAAGTGGTGGAGCCTCTGTCTCTTCTCTCACTCCACGCTACATTCTTCCAAAGGTCTCCACTTACATTGAAAAGAAAAAGAGGAGAATGATTGCATTGCAGGGAACAGAGGATATTGCAAAGGCATGATGGAATCAGATTTAGGTCTTGTGTCAAGGCCTTGCCACCTGTCACATAATCACTTTCGTAGCTCCTGGCAGAACTCTACAGCTTTCCCCTCTGTGTCCACTCTGTTATTTTAGATTTCCTTCCTTTTCCATCTCTGTTTGTCTCTTCTTTTTGCTCTCTGTGTCACCTTATTTTGCTGACAGCTATATTGTATTTGCCAATAATAACAGATGAAAGAAGCTGTGTGTTCAACAGAAAAAAACAATATCTCTACTTTTTCAAGTGTCAGTGGATTGGCAGGACAGCTGTTCGCTTTAGGGTATAGTTTTTGTGATTTAATAGAACAATGGATATGGAACACTGGGCTAAATGATATTGTGGATGGCTGAGCAAATAATTGAAGCAATAATAATATTCATGAATTATATGTCTAGTTTTGACTTTTTTGGCACATCATGTTAATTTGATTCGAAAGCGACAGAAACAGGTGTTAGCACATAGAGAGTTTGTTCCAAAGCAGCTCTAGCATCAAGATGAAGAAGGATTTTTTTTTTTTTTTTTTAACAATCTGGAGTTTCATAAAGCCTTCTTGATCCAAGTATTTCCTCTGAGTTTCTTCCTGAACCAGTCTTTCATATTTAAACAGTTGTGCAGTCCTCATATTTTATTTTCCCACTCTTTCGCTCACTGTGATTCATTATTGTCTCTCATTATCTCAGTCCAAAGTCTCCAAATGTACTTTTTTCTTGACACAAATCAGTTCAGTCTTGCATCACCTCTTTTCTGATCAGCCCATTCAGCTCCCTCACATTTTGTGGTCCCCCTCTCACATTTTCCTCAGATCAGTACCTGATTTCTCCAAAGCTTTAACAGCTTGATTTCCTTCCAGCTGTTCTCAGAGATGGCTCTGATTCTTTCATTTACCTCCTTCCAGCAGCTCCAGCCTTGTCATTTTTGTTCCTTCCAGAAAGCCTGAAGCCTGAATTGAATGCAGAGAAATGAATACAGAGAACATTCTACTTTGAGTTTTCTTTTATTTCATTTTGAAAAAAGCACAGAGAATTTTATAACAATTGTCTGTACATAATGTGTTTATCAGTGTAATCTAACAAGTGTTAAAATTACTTGATCATTTACAGTTCCTATTTTATTTTACAAGCTTTCTGATAGTAACTGTTCTTGTCAATGACCATATTACTTTCTACAAATGATTGGAATAACAGCCCAATCATAATAAAAATGCTCTATGTAACCATATCTGTCGTGACTGGCCTGATCAGAAGGAACTTTCAATCAGACTGAGAGGAGAAGAGTGGTGTAAACCTTTAGTAATACATTTATGGTATTAAGAAAATATTAAAAGCATAAACACATGATCTGATCGCTTGCCTCTTGCATGAGATAAACATAGGTCACATGACACATATGTGGCATGTTGGTGACTTAACCCATAAAGACCCAGTGCTACTTTTGTATCAGTTCCCAAATGAATGTTTCTCTATATTTGATCATCCTTAAGTTATTTATCACCATTTATTGTAATATTATCCTCTGTATTTTGTGTTTTTAAATGAAAATCAGGTATTTTCCTATATTTTCCTATATTTTATTCACTAATCATGTGGATGTTCTTAAAAGCTCAGAGTAAAGTTGTGGGTTATTATATCAAAAACAGAGAAAACTCAGGAAAAAAGTGACTTTTTCAGTCGAATCTATCATTAAGTGACCATAAACCGAGTGTCTCCATCCACTGTCATGTATCAAACCTCATAGATTTTACTGGTGAATCAATGTTGTAGAAGATGACAGTGTTTCCACATTCACTACGGAGCCTCTGAACGTCCAAATGGGTCATATCTGATGACCATGAAAAGATGACAAACTGCATTTGACACCAATTATTTACAAGTATTGATAGGATGAATGGATCAACAGGTATTAAACATTTAAGATCAGTAGATGGTTTTGGTTGACGCTGGGTGTTTGGGTCTTTATAGGTTAAAGAGCTATAAGTGACAAAGGAATAAAGTTAGAAGCACTGGTGTTGTTTTCACCACTGGACACGACTATAAAGGAAAAGAATGGAGTTTGATGATGAAATCACAGTGTTTCTTCTAGGCTCATGACGATAGAAAGTACAGATCTGACCTTGTTTGGATGATTCCAAACAGATCTTTAGTGCAGATACTGACTATACAGAAAACAGAGGTGTTCTGTGGTTTTACAGTCAGTGGTGTAGTGGTCCCTAGAGGAGTGGGTATACTCTCTATTTTTGCCCCCTTTTTTTTTTTTGTTTTAAAGTAGTCTAGAAACACACCGTTTTATAAACAGTGTCATGTCAGACTACTCTATTTAGTTTACCCAAAAATCCACCCGTAGAATTTGCTCAATTTTGCAAAATTATCGTGACTTCATCAGGAGCAGTTTGTAGGTTTTACTGGTCACACAAGCAGCTGCATGAATGTAAATGTATTTAACATCAGGAAAACACAGGATAACGTTAGCCTTTCATAATGTTAGCCTACTCACACAGTTTAACTATTGGCGACAAAATCTCTCCTCTAAGTGTGCAGTCATATGACCAGTAGTTTAAAACAGTGACTCATTCTGAAACCACCCTCAAACTTGAAACATGAAACAACTTGAAACAACTTGAAACATGAAAGTAGGTTTTCTCGATATGTGTCACATATTTGAAATTTGTTTATTCTGCCTTTCTTGTTCACATTTCCAATAATCACGCATCTTTCAATGAGACATGCAGTGACCTGTCAATCAACTGGGGTGGCACTGGCACCTGAGGTGTCCAATCAGGTTCCAGAGGTGGCCAGCGCTAAGCAGAGCTCTGGTTCTAGTGATAAGTTAGCAATGTTGTCCTCAGCATGACCCGCCCTGCTCTGCCTCTAATTGGCTCCTCAGTCCTCATGCCTAAAATTAACCAGTCTAATCAGTAAAGTTGTTGAGTACTAGCCAATTAGAGGCAGAGTAGGGCGGGTCATGGCTTCCCCGTCCTAGGACAATTTGGCTGCAGATACTACTGAATGGTGTGCATTAGGAGGATTTAGAAGTGGGTATATGCAATGCTGACTGAAATTTAAGTACCGTCATATACCCTGGACTACACCACTGTTTACTGTGTCTGTTTTCTGTCTATAAACAGAGCTAAGCTAACAGAGTGATTATGTAAATTATCAGCTGATGCAGCAATTGAAGATTACAGACAGTGTTATTTTGACCGACTGTCAATGTCAGCTGTGAGTTTCTGAAGAAAAACAATGAACTATCCTTTATTCAGCCTGTGGAAATATTGATTTGTTGGTGGTTTTCATAGTCCTAAGTGTGTTCTGGTATGCAGCTCCCCCTTGCTGCAGAGTTTGGAACATCAGTACAACATAGAACCCCTTTAAGTTTAAGGGTTCCTGGACACCTCAATAATGAAAAAAAGGAAAATGTTTTTCCCAGACCATGCTGAGAGTAAACCTGGAAAACCACTTCTTATCCTTCCTGATTATGTTCTTCCTCCACGGCCAATCCAACTCAAACTTTAAGATTTCCCTCGTTGAATGTGAGATGCTATAGGCAGTCCCAAAAGCCCAGAAAACAGGGACATCTCAGGCATCGCAGCAAGTGTCACCTAAACCTCTACATGCACTGTGAGCATTAATGAACAAATGTAGAGCAGCTGTACAGGCAGGTGGCAGCTGACAGAGTCAATCAGGTAATGAGCAGAGGCAAGAGACTCACTGGAACCAGCACACTCGGTGAATAAACACTGGGCACACCGAGACAAGCAAAATAGAAGCAGAAGTGCAGGGAGACGGTGGAGGCATCACTGTGACATTAATGCAGTGGTACCATATCCCAGAGGGAGGTTTGTGCATGAAGGAGCTGCTTGAGTGAGCAGGGTTGGTTGCACTTCTACAGGCTTTCCTTCCTACTGACACCGCATAGGTTTTTTCTTAAAAGATAGTTGACAGGCGATCACCTGCTCAGCAGACTGGACAATACATTGAAGGTTGTATTTAGAAAGCATGCAAGACTGCTTTTGTTTATTATCCTGCTGAATATGAGGAAGATCTGTTATGATTTTGAACATTTTCTCCATCTTTATATTTTGAGATGCTAATGAAAAGGAGATAACTTCTCCTACTTTTTGCCAGTAATTAAAAGTCAAGGAGTAAAGTCTGCTTTTTTTTTTTTTTTTTTTTTTTTTTTTTTTTAGCAATTTTCAATCCTTTCTTTGCTTTTCTTAGTAACATTAAGAATTTAAACTGTCCTTTATTATGACCATTATTTTCTTAACCTATTGACCTGTTAAACTCATTTTCCTCTTAGATTTCCAGTTAATCAACATTATACCATGAGTAAAATTTAATTTTATCTTATGTGTATTTTGTATTTTTATATGTTTTTAGAAATGATCTGCCTCAGAGATTAAATGCGCTAAATGTTACGTATTTTAATAACATTAATTGGAAAACAAATGACAAAAGTGCTTGTTTGCTGGTACATGTACATTTATACAATAGATTTATAAATCTTCCACTAGATAGAGCCTGCAAAGTGAATGCATTGTAATGTGCAGACAGTGTGTTGAAGTTTATCTGGTATCTCTGAGACAAATATTCCTTTTGAATAAAACCAATTCTCTCATTAATTCTTGAATTTCACATTTTGACCCAAGACTGTATCTTGGAAACTTGAGCCAACTAGCATTTTTGACTTGATTCTTCTTTATCAGTGACTCACACATCTTAAAATTTCACTACTTTTATTCTGGACGCATTTTACTTGTAGACCAGTGTAACGGATCATTTATGCATTCAGAAAAGTTGAAAAAAAGTTTTACTGTCGTTGGTCTGTTTCAGTTTAAAACATCTTCCTTACAGTCTAGATTTTAGAATTTGTTTAAGGAAATGAATAAGGAAATGAATAATGGTAGCTCTAGAGCTTCCAGTTCTTAAAGGTAATGCATTTTATTGTAACCCAGAAGTGCACTCAAGAAACACAGATCTCCACTAAGACCATTGGTCCACTTTTCTTCATTGTCTAAAAGTATTATTTAACTGCAAATACCTGCATAAACTATGATCTGTGTTATTGTTAGTTGATGCAACTCTTTTTTTTTTTTTTAAATTAAATTTTGCCCTTCTAAGTTTTCTGAGAGTGGTAAAGAAAGTGAAAAAAACAGTGTAATCTGCATCCATTTTTTATGCATCTGTTCTAGACACTCAGCTGGACAGACAGATAAGATAAGATAAGATAAGATAAGATAAGATAAGATCAAATAAGATGACGTATAAGATAAGATAAGATATACTTTATTGAGCCCCCAAGGAGGAAATTCAAGTGTACAGCAGCACAAGACAATATTTATCAAATACAATAGAAAATAAAAAACAGAAAAAACATAGATATATATTTGTTAAATAGACAAAAATAGCAATAATAATGATAAAGTAGCAAGTGTGCAGTAGGTGACTTTTATAAATGTGCAAGTGACATTGACAGATGCAACGACTGCTTAGAGCAGAATGTAGTTCAATCCAAGCTGCTGCTGTTCAGTCTGATGACGGTTGGAATAAAGGAGCATCTGAAACATTCAGTCCTGCACCTGGGTGGGATAATCTGCTGCCTGAATGAGCTGAACATCAGCCACAGCTCCTCATGCAGAGGGTGAGAAGGATTGTCCAGGACTGCACAGATTTTGTCCTACACCCTCTTCTCAAACCACCGTATCCAGACTGTCTAGGTCCAGTCCGAGCGCATAACGGACGTTTCTCACTAGCTTGTTCAGCCTGTTGCCCTTACCAGCCCTAACACCACCCCATCAGCACACCACAACAGAGAATAGTGCACTGGCCACCATGAACCAGTAGAAGGTTTTGAGGAGCCCACTGCAGACACCAAATGACCTCAGTCTCCTCAGGAAGAACATCCTGCTTTGACCTTTCCTGTACAGAGCATCTGTGTTGTCTGACCAGTCCAGTTTATTGTTTATGTGAACCCCAAGGTACATGTATGAATCTCCACCTCCTCACCCTGGATGGTGATTGGGACAGGTTGACTCCGGTTTGTCCTAAAGTCCACCACCATCTCCTTAGTCTTGCTGATGTTGACCTTTAGGTGGTTCTAGAATGATAAAATAACTTCTTGTGTGACTGTCAGCTTATAATCTATGCATTATACTTTTATTAGTGTAAGTAATTCTGTATATTAAATAAAGTGACTGCTAATACATTACTGTAAGCTCTGTCGTCTCGTCTCAAACCTGAATAAAACAGTGTCTCTGTCCATGGTGCTGAAGGAAAGTCTGCATTAATTTACCATATGCCGCAAGGTTTCAATGGAATTATTAAGGGATAATACATGTGGCAAAAAAATATCCTTCTCATATTTGCTCTCCTTTTGCTATTCAAGGGCTGAAACATGTGGTGCTGAATGAGCAGCATTAATCCATTACTGCGGTTCAGCTCAGTTCAGGATCTCTGGATTTTAATGCCCCTCTTGGCAGTGACTTCACACACCTGCTCCATTGCTCTGAATGAACAGCCAAATCACATTTCAGTAGAGTTCAGCTCATTGGATCGTACCAAGATAACTTTCTCAGGATGATGCAACATATTTGCTAAAACATTAAAATTTTTGTCATGTTGACAGAATGATATTAGATCATTTTGCCTTTGCTGACTCCTTGCCAGAGAATGCTTTGATTTGTCTGCTAGTGTGAAATTAAATGGACTGGTAAATTCACCATGTAAATGGAGTGATAAACACTTTGCTTAATATTTAATAGGTTTGCAAAAAACGTTTCACACTGGGGAATGATCAAATTTATTCCGTACTTTCTTGAGGTTCCCACTCAGTCATAATCAAAATGTTTAACATAAACACTTGAAAGGAGACACGCTTTGAGTGTGAATGAGGACCCGGTCTTTTTGCAGAACTATTATAATTTGTTACAAGGTCTGGTCACAGACAAAAATGGAACTACTGCTCTACTTCTGTGCCTTTAACTACTCTGTAAAGATAACACTCACAGAGTGACACACTCTGAAAAAGAGAACAGTAGTTGTCATGAATAATGTATTGCAGCATGCAGTTGTGCATTAAAGCAGAACTTTAGATGTCACTCGTTTGATCTGTGGTCATTGCAGTTTTGACTCCAACATGAAACAAGACTTAACCTGCCATTATGAATAATCTATCTAACTTCGTCTGGGAATGTTTCATATTCATTGCCGCAAAAAAATTTTCTTTGTTTCTCTTCTCCTTAAGAATCTACCACCTTTGTTTTGTACCTTTTGAGTATATGAGTATCTTTGCACTGTTCCTCCCGGGCCACCAGAGTATTTTGGGTTGTCATCAGTAGAGACCAGATAAAATGATTCTTTGAGCATTTGCCACTATCAGTATATAAAGTCATATATGTATAATCATCCATTTATTACTGGGCAAAATAAAATCCTTTGTTGGACACTGTGATGGTATTAAAGCTGCTTACATGTGCTTTCATTCTGTGGAGTGACAAATACTTAATCAGCCTGAATAATTCATGACTCGCCCTGCAGTTCTCCAACATTTACACACTGACTCATGGTGAACATTCACTGCTACTGTACACCGTGTTCTTGGAGAAGTGTTCCACTAGTCTCTTGCCATCCTATCTGAATTATTAAGTGTTTTTCACACAGAAAACACAATATTTCACCAATGCACTCTGCCATTTAAACTACAATGTGGTATGACTCTCAAGACACCCACACACAAAAAGTAAGGTAAGTTTTCTAGTTTACATAGAAAAAAGACTAAGAAAAAATGGAAATTAAAATTTCATGCAAATGTGTGTTATGCCTCTTCATGTGTAACATTCTGGAGAGACTTAAGCCATGAGGTTCATTTACCTTTACACAGGAGGAGATGATAGAAATATCTTCATTTTGACAACATGTCGGAACCTGTTGAGTAAAAGATGAAATACAACGGTGCATCAGCAACACTTCATCTATTGAAAAGTATCTTTACTTTTACTTTGTGTAGTAAAAATCACAAGTTCTCTGGTGCTGTGAGGTTGTAAATTGTCCTTCTAAAACAAGTCTATTTATGGCTTTCCCCATCGTCATTGTGTCCACAGTGGTTAATGTGATCCACATACTTTGAGAAAAAAAAAAAACAATCCAAGCTACATAATGAATGACTAAGATGGGTAGAAGAAAGGTGGAAATGCCAATGCTCATAGTTACTATTGAAAAATCCCCAGGGAGCCAGTAGAGTGGCCTGTTTAGCTCTAGGGCCCCTCAGCGTCATGGTTAATATCTTAGCAACTGAAAATCCTTTGAAATTATTCATATTAAGTAAAGATTAACAGATATTGTGGAAACTCAGTACAGAATGAATATATTAACACCCCAAAAGCCCATCTGAAAAAAAAAAAAAAAGCCTTGAATCGACTCTTGATGCTTGATTTGCAGATTTGAAGAATCACCCTGTCCTACACTGTGAAATTTTGGAGGAAAATCTGCATCAGTTGTCTAATTTATATTCATCCATAGATGCGTATTCTCATGAGAAAGAGACTGAGATTCAAGGTGTGTCTACAGATGTTAGGAATGTGTGCAGCTGAAACTCTGGTTTTTCTTTTCAGTATCTGTACTTGGTCACAGATAGATAGATAGATAGATAGATAGATAGATAGATAGATAGATAGATAGATAGATAGATAGATAGATAGATAGATAGATAGATAGATAGATAGATAGATAGATAGATAGATAGATAGATAGATAGATAGATAGATAAGGTCCCTGTAGTGTATTTTTCTCATTTCTAGTCAAAATATCTCATCACACTTAACATAAGACATAATCACCTAAAGAGTAACTTCTCTTTGTTTGATGACATGTTTATCCGAGATCCTGATCTGTTCTGGAGCACTGATGATAAAATGAAATGGTTTTTTTAGTTCAAATGTATTGAAATTAGCATTATTTGTTTTTAAAGCCTGGAAAAAGCGGCATATATGTTTGTTTAAATAGGTTAGTATTTTTTCTTGTTTATATACTGTGCCAATTGTCTGGTATTTGATCTTTGGTTTGTATTTATGGTGTCTTATAAGCCCATGTAAGGGCTGGGCATGCCTGTATGTAAGACACAATAAAAAAGCATTAATTCATTCATTCATTCATTCATTCATTCATTCTCAATGAGATATGAGAACTTATATTTAGACAACAGATCTTAAAAATCTTATTTCAAGAAATCTTACCAAGATAATTTTCACTTGTTCCATTGGCAGATTTTTTTGCTTGAATTAAGCAACAACAACAACAACAAAAAAAAAAATCTTAAATTAAGCAAAAAATTCTGCCAGTGGAACAAGTGAAAATTATCTTGGTAAGATTTCTTGAAATAAGATTTTTAAGATCTATTGTATAAAAATAAGTTCTTATATTTCACTGAAAAGTTACTCTCTAGGTGATTATGTCTTATTTGAAGTGTGATGAGATATTTTGACTAGAAATGAGGAAAAAATACACTTGATAAAATTTAGATTTTTTTCAGTGAGACAGACAGACAGACAGACAGACAGATAGCTAGATAGCTAGATAGATAGATAGATAGATAGATAGATAGATAGATAGATAGATAGATAGATTCATTGTGCAGGATACAGAGTTTAAAATGAACCATGCAATGCCTTTCACCTTGGGTGTGATACAATATTTCCTGCATGGATGCTGCAGACAATGGCAAAAGTACTATTGGCAATTTCCATGATGCTGCTGATGATAACCAAGATGCCATCTGCAATGCAGTGGAGCCCAAGGGATCAAGAGACAGGGAAAGCTGTTTTGGTGCCTGACAACCCCCCAAGCTGTCTAACACAATGGTAAACAGTGCTTAACAGGGTCCCACTTTAATTATTTATGGGTTACAAATCATTCGGTAGTCATTAATGAATATTTGACTATGCATGCTATTTCATAATACTTACCTGCAAATATTACCAAGATGATTATCATGGACAAATGCAAATGCTTTGATTTACTAGTAGTTATTCCGTCATAAATAATACATATAACTGATTGATGGTATGTCATTCATTACATGTGTGCTATTAGATAACAGTGAGCAATAAATCAGTAGCAGAACTAAATAATTTAATCACAGAATAACTTTGAAGTCTACCCACCTGCCTATCATATTATGTTCAGCATAATGAGCGCTGTAAATAATATATAATTTCTGAATTCTGAGTTTAGAGCTGTATTAAAAATAAACTGTTGATTTATGAGATGCTATGTTTAGGATACATTGTAAAAAAATCCTGTTGTTTTTATGGACAAAATACTGTCAGCTGTGGTTTCCAGAACAATACTGTAAAAAACACATCCAACTGTAAACATATTTACGGAGCAACATGTAGATTTAACATTTTAAACAGGTAGATTTAATATTGGATTTAAATGGCAAATGGACTGCACTTATTTAGCACATTTTATAGACCTTCATGGTGTCCAAAGCGCTTTCCAAAACCACCAGGTCCAACTGGGAACAATTTAAGGTTCAGTGACTTTCATGTAAACTTTGACATATGGACAGTCGGAGCCAGGATTCGAACCACCAACCCTTTGGTTATTGGATGAGCCGCTCCACCAACTCTACCAACCCATTAATTTACAAGTTTAAAATGTTATATTGTTAAATGTTTACTTCTTTATAACTTCTTTATATATATATATATATATACATATATATATATATATGCACACACTACTAGGCAAAAGTTTGGACTCACGTGGTTTTTCTTTATTTTCATGACTACTTACATTGTAGCTTCTCACTGAAGGCATCAGAACTATGAATGAACACATACAGAATTATGAAGTTAAAAAAAAGTGTGACATAACTCAAAGCATGTTTTATAGTTTAGATTCTTCAAAATAGCCACATTTTGCTTTTATTACTGCTTTGTGCATTCTTGGCATTCTCTTGATGAGCTTCATGAGGTAGTCACCTGAAATGTTTCCAAAAGTCTGGAAGGAGTTCCAAATGATACTGAGCACTTGTTGGCCATCTGTGGTCCATCTCATGTCATTTAAATAAGAAGGTGAGTCCATCTATCTATAAAGTTTCAACCTTATGGTCTTGCAATTTAAACAGCACCACATTGTATATCAATTTACAGTTTTATTTTCTAAAAACAATAGAAATACATCATTTCTACATACAAATCTGTTTTTTTTCACATACTCTTCCTGTAAAAACTACAGCTATATTTGATTTAATCATTAACACAAAAATATTTTCAAACAACTTTGCATTGTATTGTCACTTACAGTTTTTTTTATGTTGCAATTTTATAACTTTTTTGTGTTAATTCTACAGTAATTTTTTTTTTTTTACAGTGTATAACAATTTACTTTCTGACCACAGGTAGACAAACAGACACGTGTAATCAGCCTCATGTATCAGCTTTTACAGACAGCATCACACAAGATGAATGCCTTGAGTGAAATCTCCATGAGAACTTCAATTAACCTTGATTTATTCAAGACACGCACCTCAAAACCCCACTGAGACAACAGATTGCTATAATGTTCACAGTGGCTCATTGGGTTTAGCTAATAATCCGCGGTAGCTTGAGGTCTCCCTTCATAAAAAAAAAAAAAAAAAAGATGAGAGGGTAAAAAAAAAAGCCCCCCCCTGTTCTCCGACGACACTAGATGGCAGGACAGACTAAGCCATAGGCGCACAACGTCAGCCGCACATCTGATGGAGTGAGATAGAGTCCAGTATTTGGTTCTCCAGCACTTGTGCGGTTCCTGTCTGCTGCTGCTGCTGCTACTGCTACTGAACTGTTACACTTTGAGACATTATTTCCTGAGGATAGCTCTTTACTGGGAGCTGAAGAGATTACCTGTGGACACCGATTCCCACACCAGGAGACCAAGTTTCTTCCAGAGGGGCTTTGAGCAGCTGAACCTGACTAAAGGACGTCATGCATTACTTCTGGATTTACAGCGTGTGGATCCCCGGGGTTGCTTTCCTCTTTGGATTTCAAGGCAAGGATCATGTGCTTTGTTTGATCAATTTTTTATTATGCATAGATGTTTGTATATATGGCTTGACGCAGAGACAATACAGTTGGGATTGTTTGGAGATTGTTTTGGGGCAGTGTTGAATGAGAGAGAGAGAGAGAGAGAGAGCGCGAGAGAGAGCGCGAGAGAGAGAGAGAGAGAGAGAGAGTGTGTGTGTGTGTGTGTGTGTGTGTGGTGATTCATCAGGGCTCCTGTTTAATGCGTGCCACTTCCAGTTCTGGCTGTTGCGCTCCTCACAAAATTGTATCTGCGCTTCATGCGTGATTAAAATGTCAAAATGTCCCGTGTGAAACAAACTGTTGGTGCTCAGTGAGTTGGAGAAGCTCTCATACATTTGCATCTTGATGTGATTGTGAGAAAGACTCTATGCAAAAACGCCCAGAAACGATGATAATAGCCTATAAGGTTTTTTTTTTTTTTTTTTTTTTTTTTTTTTTTTTCAGAGTAATTATAAATAAATTGTCTCACTTTTGCTTGATGAAGACATGGCCGTTCCAGCTGGACAATAATCTGTTGCATTTAGACAGTGCCAAAATGTACACACACACTGCAGCGGTAGGCAGTAGCTCACTCTTCAAAAAACAGGAGACCAGATTTTGGAGGTTGATGAGTCCTTTGGAAATTGGAAGCTTGTCATTTGATAAGGTTGTTGTTTGATGGTCACGTGTTCATATGTGGGTGGTCAAACTTGCCTTTCACTCTTGTGATTTGTCTACTAACAACAACAACAACACCACTTTAATGAATGTCACTAAGGTTAATGATTGTTATGAATACCTCATGACAAAGTGCCAGTCATCAGCTGGCCTTTGCATTATGCGTAAGATTGATGAGCTTGAAATGTTTTTCAATAGTGAGTTGATCTTTCGCTTCCTAGTTTAGTTACTTAATGATAAAGCCTGACAGGGTGCGCTCAACAAATTAGATTTAACAGCGTCTGTCCATCTGTATGACTTTATCTCATCTAAATTGTCTCTTACGTCTATGCTTTATGGAGTACTCAACGTCCTCACACTTTAATTAAACAGTGGCCCAAAGCCAATATCCACTAAAAAAAAAAAAAAAAAATTGCAATATTGAAGCTGAAGTAACTCAAATCCCAGCTATCTGTACTCTTTTCCTTCAGTCTACCAGTCTTATACTGTTTAGACTAAACCTCTTCTTCATTCACTCACACTGTCTGACATCTGAGATCGTCTTTCTCCTCTTCCATGACTGTACTAATAGAGCTGATTTGGCCCATCGCAGGGAGTTGATAGCTGAATCAATTAGCTTCTTTTGTCTCCCACAGGAACACACCACCTAGAATAGCATACACCCTGACCAAGCATATTGGATTCACTTTAACACTGTTCTGATGCTGGCAAGCAGCCTAGATGGTGTGAAGTGCCAGAAAAGGAGGGAGAGATAGAGGCAATGAGGGGAAGAGTGTGGGAGACGGTATGAAAAAGAAAGGAGGAGAGGGAGAGAATAGTGGAATATCTAACAGAGTGCACACGAAGATGAGAAAGGAGGGAAAAAAGTACAAATGTTAAATGCGTTCAGGATTTTTTTAACTTTTATAATCAGATGTTATCAGTACGTGATGCTGTCTAAAGTGTTTTCTGAAAAGCACAATTGATGTAGTTGTCCTGTGTGTGTCTTGTGATTGGTTGAGTGGGTTATTTGATTCACTCAAAGGTATTTATAGCATTTGCTGTCATTGATTGATGGTCATGCACTGGTTCACACCATGTGACCCTGGATAGAGGTGAGACTAAATATCAATATGGGTAACATGAAGCCATATCACTCAATTATTGATGTTTTATCAAAACATGCAGGTGCTTTTGATGGATTCACCTACCAGTAGTGGTTTTTCTGTTGACTCTCAAATTGTGCAAATATAACTTGCGCATAAAAAATTTACCTAATGGAAAAACGACAATTTTTGCCAAAAGTTTCATTTTTCGATTAAAAGTTTTTGCACTGGCAAGAGGTGGTTTTTCGGGCGTAGCGTGAATGGCATATCACACAAAACTGCAATGGACAGACCTTTTTTTGCAACTAGAATCAGGTGAATTAAAAAAATGGATGTTGACGTATGTTACAACAAGTGAAGAAGAAGAAGAAACATGTCACGGTATGTGTGGACGCACCAGGAAACCCAATCATTTTTTAATTTAATATGAGATAGTGGGGTAATATATAATAATAATGAATATATCTGTAAATCTACACCATATTTACATTCGTCGCTATGTTTATGGACTGACTTCTTGTGTCATGTCATGATAATAAATAAACAAACCATCGCATTTGGGATTTAATGGAAAAACAGACATTACGTACTTGTTTTTTCGAAATTTAGTAACTATCAGTAAAGTTTTGTGCAGATGTCCAGTGGAAAAGTGACTAGTGTGGGGTACCAGAGACACTTCCGCTTGGAAAGATAACACAAAGTGAATGTGAAGGTTACAGTTAAGTTACAGCTAAGACCTAAGACTCTGCACTTTTTGTACATCGGTTCATCTCAGTTGTCAAATTCTTTGAAACTAATCTTTCTCTTTGATCCTTTATGGTGCCATTTTCTTTTTCATTCACAGTCGACACTATGATGTATCACAGATATTCTTCAACTAGAACCGCTCTCATCACATTCAGTGTATGATGACGTACTCTGTGATTTCCAGCTTTATCCTGGACTCTGAAGGCCTCTTACCCACTGCCTTCATTTACTTCAGAGTCACAAAGACACAAGTCGAATTGAAAACTGACAGAAAGAGATTATCTGAATTATTTCTGTGATACATTAATTACAGTCATTTGGGCAAAATCCTAATCTAATATCTGTTCATTTCAGTAGAGGATTTGTGGCCTCTGTTACAAAAGTGTTCATTTGTTGATTTATTATGCTGTAGTTATTTCCTAAGTTTATTTGAAGGCAGATATTTGCTGAATCCCTGTAAGGAAACTATAATTAATTGATGGAGGGGGTTTTATTGGCCTCTGTCACTACTGGTGTCAGTTAAAAATCAGTCATAAAACCATGATAGTATTTTATCTAGGGGTGTAACGGTGCACTTGTTTGTACCGAACCGTTTCAGTTCAGGGCCTTCGATACAATATGGAGGTCTACCAAATGAATGCATGTAGCCTATGTGAAGAATGTAAATATTCGGGAAGCTGGGTGGACACAAGCAGAACCCATCTGCAGGGATTCTCTACATTCTGCAGCAGCCCAAATTCTCAGCGCCGCTGCACCCCCCACCCCCCAAAAAAACACTTATTCTGAGGCTGGGGGTGCCGATAAGGGGGTGTAAACATGACAACAGAGAGTATAACAGAGGCACAGAAGCCGGGTCGGATATTCGAAACGTGTTAAGTTTCATTTTCGGTTTTTGGTAGTTATGGAATGCACCCCCCTGCAATCAGTGTCAATTTAATTGTAACTTAATTTTAATGATGACATTTTTGTCATGGCAGATGATTTCATGTATAGAACATGTTTGAACCACAAGAATGTCATTAATTTCAGTTTCTCAAAGAACGTCTGGAAAAATTCACTCTACATACATAGTGCAGACCCATAATGGTCTGCACTACTCTACCGAAAACGTATCACAGATGTGTCAAACCGAAGACCCCTGTACTGAAAATGTACTGAACCAAAATGTTTCTGTACCGTTACACCCCTCCTTTTTTCATATTCCAGATGGTAAAAGATTTCCAACCTACTACTGTCTTATTTTTTGTTTCTGTTGGTTTTGAAAACATATCACATCACCATTTTTTTTTTTTTCTTCACGCCAACATCCTCTTTCCATCTAATATCTGTGAAGCTTCCATGTCCTGAATTTTAAGGTGGCTCTGGAATATTTTTCCTCACAGTAGTGAGTTTTCAGTAGTTTGATTTATACTTGATAATACTGCAAATTTCTCAAAATTATTGCCTGGTGCTTGCCAGCAGCTCTCAGCTAAATGAACATAGATATCTCATCCAACTGAATTCTCTGCCATCTTGGTCCTGGCACGGCTCCAAGGCAGATAACCAGCCATTAAACAGCTACACCATCATCTTGGTAGGTAAACAACAGGCGATAACAGTCATGTAACCACCAAACTGGTAATGTGAGTCATTTTGGCAAAGATCATCCAAAATGATGAGTCTGTGATGGCTGTAGCGTTTTTCTGACGTTTATTGCATCTGGGAATTACCAGCTGCTCCTAACTGTGAGTTCAGAGTCTTCTACATCTTCCACAGCTCAGCAGCTCATCCACACAGACTGTGTATGTGAGTGTGAGTGTAATTTATTGCAGCTTACTTTGAGCACTTGAAGGATGTCTGTGGTTTGAGGAGCCGAATCCATCATTTTAACAGTTACTAATACATGTAGTCTACATGTATTAATAAGTAGGGATGAACTGATAATGAGCCAACTCTGATATTGCCAATATCAGTGTTACCCTTTGTGTAAGTCTTGTTTATCTTGTTATTGTTGTTATTTATTCATAGGCTTCTAATCATTGCAGCACCACAGTGCACTGCTTCGACAATCCAAGATATATTCAAATAATACATAACATTAAAGGGGTCATATGAATGATTGAATGAAATCATTATTTCAAACATGCGGACGGTGAAATAAAAACATAAATCAACCAGCAAAATATAAGTACTAGTACATAAGTGATTGATAAGCAAACAAATCACAAAAATAAATACACAAATAATAATATCAATAATAAATAATTAATAATAATAATAATAATAATAATAATAATAATAATAATAATGATATATTTTGTTAAACCCTCCTTTATTAGTCTTTAGTATATTTATTTGTGTGTTTGGACCCTAATAGTTCAAATCGTTTGAATTTGAACCCTCCAGGTGCCACAAAGCTATCTTTATATTAATTTTGGCAAAAATCGAGTGGATTTCTACAACCTGTTTTAATCCCTGCTTAATTTGTTACATCTATAACTAGTTACACCACGACATTTGCACATAGAAGGTCAAGACTTCTGATGAACATTTCTCTGAATGTACTGTAATTGTTTGTCACCAGCAGCGGTTGTAGACCATACTGAAAATATGTCCAAACTTCCAAAAACTACCTAAAATGTTCAGTTGTTGGCTGTATTAACGAACACAAGTGGCTGAACAGGACAGTCAGCAACCTGGAGGGGGTGGGGCATGAAGTGGCTCATGTGCATTTAAAGGGCCAGCGCTCAAAACGACCTTTCTGGTGTCATTACTCAGAAATAGGGTTGAAGATGGACCTGTGGAGTTGAATTAATGAAGAATTCAGACCCAAGCATAGCATTTACAGGTTATGTAGACCACAGGGAAATGTTTTAAGATGCATAAATCCATTTAAAAGAAAGCAAAATTTGACCCCTTTAAGAAAAAAACCCCAAAAACATAACATGATAGTGAACGGAGAACATGATGAAATAGAACTAGAACAACTAAGCATGGTAAAAAGAGCTGGAGTTTCACTATTGACATGGCCATTCAAGATCTAGACTCCCTGTGGATCAGAAATTCAGTCAGGGGCATCTGTAGCTGAATGCAATTCCAACATATTTTAAGTCCAGCATCATGAATTTAAGCATCAACAAACACCTCACACAAAGTGCTGACAGACTCTAAACAATTACTGGAAAGAGAATGAAATAAACCTGCTGTTCTAGCCACAGTATTATGGGCTAGAGCTGAACATGAACCTTCCATCTTAACAAGAACAGGTTGTTTATGACAGGATACACACCCCTCTTGTTAATCTAAAAGGTAGTGAGATGATGAATGTTTAGTGATGACTGCTACACAGTAAGGTGATGCACCACTTTACACGTGTCCACCTGCCAAATAAAGTTCTATATATCTAACACTTGGTCCTTGATACTTGATCACAGTATTGTTGAATGGTTGCACATTCAATGATTTATTCAAAGATTATGCAGAAAAACACAACAAATAAGTGTTTTCTGCCTTTAGTTAAATGACATCTTTTATGCTGATACTGATTTTTGCAGAGCATTCCTATTTATACGGAATGAATGTTCTCAATAAATACAGTAAAAAAGCAGAATTACAGAACATAAAGATTAGTTATATTAATCATAACTCGTTTTATAACTATACTTATATAATTACAAATTTAGTTATAAATAGCTGAACGAGGTTCACAAGTATTTATTTCATTTTTATTTATATATACATAAACTTTGTGCATCCATGAACTCTTAAACCTTGAAGATACTGGAAAAAGACCTTGTGAACTCATTGCAAATGCTGCAGAGAAAACAAATTAATATATTTCCAGCCTTTTAAAGAAACCTTGCAATACTATATAGCCTTATAGTGTTTCTGTACTTTCTGTGCTTAAATAAAAATCAATTTCTTTCTTTTTTTTTTTTTTAAATGATCCTCTAGTTGAACATATGAATTTACCTTGAACCATGAAATGTTTGGGTTCTTTTTCTTTCGCTGAATGACTCTCTCTAACGGAGTGTAAAAACTAAAACCTGTGTCATTTTGAACCATGTGCTGTTCATTTTGAACATGGAATCAACACAGAACATGTTTTAAAGGGGTCATATTTTGCTAAACCCACTTTTAGTAGTCACTGGTACATTTATTTGTGTATTTGGGAACCCTAATAGTTTGAAAAGTTTGAATTCGAACCATCCAGGTGCTGCAAAACTATATGAACAGGACAGTCAGCAACCTGGAGGGGGTGGGGCATGAAGTGGCTCATGTGCATTTAAAGGGCCAGCGCTCAAAACGACCTTTCTGGTGTCATTACTCAGAAATAGGGTTGAAGATGGACCTGTGGAGTTGAATTAATGAAGTATTAATATAGTTAATATATATATAATATATATATATATAGTTAATATATATATATTAATATAGTATTAATTAAGTAGTAATGCAGAATTCAGACCCAAGCATAGCATTTACAGTTTATGTAGACCACAGGGAAATGTTTTAAAATGCATAATTCCATTTAAAAAGAGCTAAATATCACCCCTTTAACAAAATGAATTGAATTAATGCCAACCATTATAATAATCACCTTAACATATTAGCAGGCAACTATATAGAGACAAGATGTAACACAAAGTTACACTAGCTTTTTCTGGTAGTTCCCAAATGATTTTTTTCTCAATATTTAACATTTTGTATGTGATTTTTTATGAAATAGTCCTCTGCATTTTGCATTTTTCCAGTCATAATCAAGTATTTTCCAATATTGGATTTACTGATCATGTAGATGTTCATAAAAGTTCAGATTAAACTTGAGGGTTATTATATAAAAAAACAGAGAAAACTGAAGAAAAAGTGACTTTTTCAGCAAAAAATATATCATTAACTGAACATAAAACAAGCGTCTATGACCGCTGTTGTTTATTGAACTCCATGGGTTTAACTGGTGAATCAATGTTGTACAAGATGACGGTGTTTCCACGTTCACTACGGAGCCTCTGAACGTCCAAATAGGTCATATCTGATGACCATGAAGAGATGACAAACGGTATTTTATACCTATTATTTACATGTATTGATAGGATTAGTGGATCAACAAGTATTATTCATTTTAGATCAGCAGATGCTTTTGGTTACTAGTGGATGTTTGAATCTTTAAGGGTTAAATAAACATTAAATTAATCATGTCTAACCTTGTGCTCCAGTCAGCTTGATTCAAGATATTAACAATGAACCATACACAACCCTGACTCATGGCATTTCACAGCAGTAGCCTTTAAATACCCAGATCTTAATTTTCAAAATAATGAGCCTAAAAACAACGTAAAAATAACTTCGCCTAATTGGAACGGTTATGCAGTGAGTAAATGTTGACATTAACAAACTGTGCAAATATGTTTAATTGTATCGAAGGTCATTGACAAGGAGCAAAACAGCTTTTTATTTTGATACTTAGTTGGTTTTATACAAAACAAGGCAAAGTGTTCATCCTCCTGACTGTGAGTGATGGAGGAAGAAATGGAAATGCAAAAATACAAATAGTCTCCAACTGTCTCATAAATTATGGTTTCTTATACCATGAAAATACTAGGGCTGTCAAAATTAATCCATCATCATGATTAATTTGATTAAAAGTTTTACGTAATTAACCCATCTGCAGCACAGAATGACTCTGAACGTCTCTAGCAACACATTTGGGGCTTTTTGTCCAAGTAGAGTTAGCATCGCACATGAACAAATGGCCAGTTGATCTAGTAGTGACAGGCAGCAGAACCATCCCATAAATTTGGAAGAGGCTAAACAACACGTTGGCCCTCTAGATGGAAATATGAGTAGAAAAAACCCAAGAAGGAACAGTTGTTTCAAGTTATTTTGTTGAAACTTTTGAAGGTGTTGAATAAACACATTAAGTGCATATCTATCTATCTATCTATCTATCTATCTATCTATCTATCTATCTATCTATCTATCTATCTATCTATCTATCTATCTATCTATCTATCTATCTATCTATCTATCTATCTATCTATCTATCTATCTATCTATTTACTTAATTCCCTTCTTTCTTGAGTCTGTTTGCTCATGCAAAATGAAACACAATTAATATAGATTAAGAATTAATTATACTTAATCATGATTAATCAAAATGAATCCACAGCAACCCTGTGATTAATCTGATAAAAAAAAAAAAAAAAAAATGATCAGGACCTACTTTAAAACAACCTATAGTTTTTCAGGCTTCTGTTTTGTTTGACTTCCTGACGAGGGCTTGAAACTGAAACGCATTGAAGTGTTTTGTAAGGTCTATATATGACCATGCCATGAGAATAAAAAGCATTTTAATGCTTGAAGAGAGTGCCTTGGAATTTTCTTCCTGTTTGTCATCTACTTCATGAATCCCTTTTTCCAAAGAGCACCTCGAACAAACTCTTTTTTGGGTCTTAAAAGCATTCCATCCCATGATTTTTTGAAAAAATTTTGATTGCTTGACAGCACTAGAAAATACCAACAGCAGCGTTTTATGAGGTCTGGGAACTTGAGAAATCAGACAGTCAATATTATAAGGCATCCGGGGGTTCATGAGATTATTACCAGACTGAGCGTATTCTATTTTAAAATATATATTTATTTAGATAAAAAGAAAAAAAAAAAATGACTTTGGACTGTGATTTAGCTGTGCCAATGTCAAACTTATAATGTAGCCATCTGTCCCACTTTCTCGGAGTTACCCAGTGGGATGGAGACCTCTAACTCACGTTACTCTTGAGGTTGTTGCATATTTCATAGGATAGACCCTGCCAGGCGGTGTGTTTGCACACACACAAACAAATCCTGTAAAGTAAAAGTAAAATGGTGTGTGTCAGAGTTCACATTCAGCATGTATTTTTACCACCAAGGTCCCACGAGGTGACGAGCTAAGTGATATTTAATGATAGGTTTAAGTTTTACATCCCAAGGTGGAGGATAAAGTGTCTTTGTCTTTCCCTTCTCTCCAGCTTATAACAGGTGAGGCGTTGTACCGGCTGTGCTTCAGTGATTCTGACATCTTTTAGCTGTCAGAGATACAGCCTCAGAAAGCAGGAGTGCTTCGTAAAATATAAAAATGCCAGTAAAGTAGGCTTATTTTTATTTCCTGAGCTTACAGTAGGACTCGGGTATTGATTTGGAGATATAAGTTATATCTGCTGTGGTCTCGTAAAACCACATCCACCTGTCAGTTTTCAAAAACAACCCTCTCTAATATATTGTAGAAACAAATGAACGTTTTTTTTCCTGTTAGTTTCACTCAGGAGGAAGCCTTTCAACTGTTTAGAATATGAATATGATACTTGTGCTCCTTTTTTTTTTTTCTGTTACTTAACTTCAACTATACTCTTCAAAGAGCTCCACAACAGCTTTGATCCTCACGCTCGTCTGTTCATCTGGGTACCAGTGACTCCCTCTTCTGATGCTTTCATTTAATTAATTACGACAAATTGCACTATGTAATTTTCATTAGGAGCTGATTTGTGCATTTCCTTCAGATATGTACAGTGACAGAGAACGAAGAAGATCGGAACAAAGAATCTTCAATTAGTTATCCATTTGCTCATTTCATCAAAAAATAAGTCTTTTACTTCAAACCATGCAGTAGCTTCCAGACGGTCTACTCCCACAGCCTCCAACACTACACTGTATAGATAATATGGATTTGCATGTTGATTTTACACAGGCAATAAACAGGACTATAAGACCACTGGGAATGTGTAGTACAGCAGAGAGGGCTTTTCATGGAATATGATCAACACCTCTGCTCAGTCTGCCTTTGTTTTTATTTTCTTGTTTGCATAAGTTAAGGCCAGGTTTTATATCATCACCTGTGTTTTCTCGGGGGTAGTGGATGGCTTTGCAATAATAAAACCAACTATTATACGATGGGCTCTATGCAAAGCCCCACTACTCCCTGAACTTAACCCTGTAACACCCAATGTAACATATTTGATACGCGAGTTTTGAAGCCCTCTACATGATCAGTACGATATTTTTTTTCCTTGAAAACCTGATGTATACAATTAGATACATGCAATACACTGATAATCCACCAGGGGGGAGGAATTTGTTCACTAGAGGCCTTTCCAGTGACACTACAAGATTGACAGGAGGCAGAACTTTGCCAATTTTGAAAAGGAATTACCAATTTGTTAGATATGTTTGTGTTAAATTATGTTTTTGTTTGTTTAAAAATAATAGTATTTGAGCATTGAGACTTGATGTATCAAATGTTAGACAAAACTGAAACTCATTCATGGAAATTAATATTTGAAAAATGTTTTTTTTTTTGGTTGTTCAGAAGGACCAATAAAGGCTCCAGTTTCAAAGAACTGGAATTTTCTGTCAATGATTTAATGGTTCAAGCTTTACAGCAGTGTTTTTCAACCTTGGGGTCAGGACCCCACATGGGGTCCCCCGGAATTCAAATGGGGTCGCCTGAAATTTCTAGTAATTGATTAAAAAAAACAAAAAAAAACTTACTGATAAAAAATACATAGTGAGTTGAGAGAGACAATCCCAATACATAAAAGAAACTGAAGCTGAAACTGAAGCACTGTGATACTGTTTATCTTTCAAATGTTCATTGTGGTCGGTTTCAGATGCTGCAGCTCTTTCATAATTCATAGTTTGAGATATTGTTTGTTCAGTATTAATGACCAGCCTTGTAAATCCAAGCTGGACTGACTGTACATATCCTGACTGAAGAAAATAAAATTCTCACTTTGTGCTTTAATCTCAACCTGGTTTTTCTGCCTCTGTCCTTAATTATATACATTATATAGACTAAATGTGTCTAGAATTAACGTTTATTTGCAACATAGTATAGCAAACTGGTGAGAAATAAAGAAATTTTAGCAAAAAAAAAGTCTCAGTTTTGACTGTCTTGGGTCGCCGAAAAATTTGTGATGTTAAAATAGGGTCTCAAGCCAAAAAAAGTAGGGACCCACTGCTTTACAGGGTTAAGGCAGCTCCTTCATTTCCTGTCGTTCATTACTGGTCACACTGATTGATCCAGGTGTGTCTGACCACAGTAGTCACAACAAGAAGAAGCAGATACACCTGGATCAATCAGTGTGACCAGTAATGAAAGACAGAAAATGAAGGAGCTGCCTTTAGCTCAGGCAGTACTGGGGCTGTGCATACAGCCCATTTATTTACAGCGAGCTGAGGTCCCGCCCATTCCACTGTGCCCCATGGGAAATAACGTTTGAACAGCAGGCAAATAATTTTTGATCTCGATTACATTACGCCAACACATGTTTATCAATGTAAGACATAATTTTAGTGAAGAAAGTCCTGGTTTGTTGCAACGACAGTAAACAAACCTATAATTTTGTTTTAAACAGCTCAATGCTCTACATGTGATACACATCACCAACAACAAAACAGCTGCTTCCTTGAACACATTTTACCTTAATCTTCTAGAACAAGCTGAGTACTGAATACTTTTTCATTCAGTGGCTCTGAACAGATTGTGGAGACAGAAAGGTGTGATGTCGTCACCTGCACGACTTTCAGGTGTGTAATTTTTTGTAGTGTAGTCTGATACTTCAGTTGTTTGTTTTTTTGTTTTTTTTTTAGCCAAGGCCAGTTTATTTATATTGCAGATTTCATACAGAAAGGCAATCCAATACGATTTAATTAAAATAAAAATCCTGAGAAAAAAAAAAAAAAAAATCTGACAATAAAAGAAAAAAAAAAGTACTTTAAAAAAAGTGCTTAGAATACAAGATACGTCAAATACCAATATAACCTCATAATTATAATTTCAGAACAATATTTTTGCACACTTATTTATTTGTATTTCTTTAATTACCATATTGCATATTGCTTCATGACTTATAAAGTTGTCTTCATCTGTAGGGGTCGTGACCTATTTTGGCCACTTTTGATTCCTATATAATCTGATTTTTTTTTTTTTTTTTTTCTCACTTTAACCCATAAAGACCTAGTGCTGCTTTTGTGGCAGTTCCCAAATGGAATTTTCTCTATTTTTAGCCTTTCTTAAGTGATTTATCACCATTTACTCTAATACTATGCTTTGTACTTTGCATTTTTAAGTGAAAATCAGGAATTTTCCTATCTTTAATGTACTGATTATGTAGATGTTCATTAAAGCTATGATTAAAGTTGAGGGTTATTATTTCCAAAACAGAGAAAACCAAACAAAAATATTATTTTTTCTGCGAAATATATTGTTAACTAAACATAATATAAGTGTCCTTAACCACTGTCATTGATGCAACTCCATGGGTTTTACGGGTGAATCAATGCTGTAGAAGATGATGGTGTTTCCATGTTCACTACAGAGCCTCTGAACGTCCAAATGGATCATATTTGATAATTATGAAAAGATGACAAACTGCATTTTACACCAATTATTTACATGTATTGAGAGGATTAGTGGATCAAAAGGTATTAAACATTTTACATCAGTGAATGATTCAGTTTTCTGTTTTGATATAATAACCTTTGGATTTACTCTAAGCTTTAATGAACTTCTACATGTTCAGTGAATTAAATATGGGAAAATATCTGATGTTTCCTCAAAAATGCAAAATATAGAGTGTAATGTTAAAGTAAATGGTGATAAATCGCTTAAGAATACAGAGGAAAAAATCATTTAGGAACTACTACAAAAGTAGCACTGGGTCTTTATAGGTTAATGGCAGGGCTCACCTTGCATATGCTAATGTGATACTAAAACAAGTTTCCTGTGAACATACTTTTGCATTTCCATGGATTTAGTGCTACCCATAATGCCCCTGGGTTAAAGCAACATAATAAACACTGTACGAACCTTCTTTTTTTAATCTATGCAGAATGATAATGGGATAAGCCAGATCTTTCTATGCAGAGATGACTATGTAAGACTATTCACTGCCATTCAGAACTGGAAACTGTCTGTGCTGTATAGGCTTGGATCTAATTTATATTTATGTGGAGGAATTTTGTTATCCTCAGTAACATATATCTCAGCAGAGATCTTGCACTTGTGTGTTTTATCTAGTGTCTGGGTCAGTTTTAGGTCCAAAGTTTATGTCAAAGGACACATGTTTTAGCTACAGACTGAACTCGACCCATGTAAAATATTTATCCACATGGTCGCTATTGATTGTGTGGTGGTGAATGCTAAATGCCTTTGTATCCATGTGCTTCTATGTTTTGCACGATTTAATGAGAAATCTTGTATCTCATATCTCAGAATGAACCCTACTGGATAAGTAAAACAAATGAAATGAAATAGCATGGTGACTGTTGTTGATTTACTAAGAAATATGGAAAAATGTGCATGAAATTAGTCAAATTATATGTGATATTAAATTAAAGGGCATAGAGATCTGGAACTTGGACAAGTGCTTAGACAGTGAGTGAAAGGCTGACTTTCTTTTTTATTCTTTTTTTTTTAAATTCATTATACATTATCTAAGCATTGAAAATATGATCATTATATTTACATCGTCTTCACAAATGGATGTGCACAACAGGACAGAAACGTTCAGGCATGTTGATGAATCTGTTTGTACCTGCTGTGGCCTGGGCGCTTCACATTTGGAGGGACTTCTGTCTTCATTGTTGAGTCATATGAACAGTAAATTTCACTCCCAGACATGAAAAGAAATGATCGTTCAAAAGTCTGATTACCTCAGTGGGAGCTCAAATCAAATGGAAAAGTTGATTTTCCAGCCAAATGGAAAGTTGTGGTTTCTCTTCGAAACCATTTCTTCTTCAGTATTTTATTAAATTCCAAAAAACACTGATTTAGATACAGCACATTGACCGCACATTTCTGTTTTGACAACTACGATGTGATGAACAGGGATTAGACCTTACAGCACAAAACTTTATTTTATTGAAACAACTGAATCTGGAGTGAAACAATGAATAACATCTGGCATTTAAATACTTTGAATATAAACTATTATAATGTTACTGTGGGCAAAAACAACACAATTGTATTTCTTTATCCTTCTTTTTCTGGTGTCTCTGTTTTTTAGCTTACCGATCGACAGGCCGTAAGATATTGTCGTCATGCGGCGGTGTCTGTCGTTGTCTGTCGTCCGTTACAAAACTTTCAATCGTCTTCTTCTCCGAAACTACAATTCTGATTGAGTTCAAACTTGGTATACAGCTTCTTTATGATGATGTCAACAAAAGTTAGTGAAATTATTTGGATCCGGATCTGATTCTGGATTTGGTGCGACTTTGAAAAATTTCCCCGTTATAAGAAATAGGAAGTGGATCGATGCAATAATTAAGTAAATATAAATGATATCAATTTGAAATTTCTACAGTACAGCCCTGATGGGGAGATGACCAAAACATAATGTCCACATGCTGATCAGGATCTTCTTCTGGATCCGGGAACTTATGGAAAATTTAACATGGGCTCTTATGGGGAAAAAATTTCAATCGTTTTCAAAACTGCAGTTCTGATTGACTTCAAACTTGGCATACAGCTTCTTTATGATGATGTCAACACAAGGTATTGAAATTATTTCAATCCAGATCTGATTCTGGATTTGGTGTGGCTTTGAAAAATTTCCCCATTATAACTGATAGGAAATGGATTGATCCAATAAATCAGTAAGTATCGATGATATCAAGTTTGAATTTGAATTTTTGACAGATCTGATTGGAATATGACCAAAACATGGGCTATTTCTGTAATGTAATAAATACACATAACTGGGTGATAATAAATGGCATCTGGATACATTTCCCAAAGCTTTTAGTTTGGCCGGTAAGCTACAGGGCCATCGGTCCTATTTTTACATCCTGAATGGGGGTCCCATTCAGGGGTATCCTTAACCTGGGGTATATTTTGTGTCAGAAGTGGTGAGAGATAATAACGGTAATAACTGCTAGTCTTATGGTCTACAGCAGGGGTGGGCAACCTGTGGCTCTGGGGCCACATTTGGCTCTTGGGCCCTTTTCAAGTGGCTCCATGTGGCTTTGTCAATAACATATGGAAATGAATAATGCCTAGTTTTCACACATTTTGCTATTCCAGTCACAACCAAGTCATTCTGATGTTATGCAGAAAAAAAAAGTTAACATATGTGATCATTCCTATTTTGTCACGTCGAATATTCAGTGATGCCATCTGGACTACTGCTCCTCCACTTGTATGAACAGTTTTTTTATTCGTTTACTTTGATGACATTTTGATCTCCTGATCCCTTGAGGTTCATGTCCAGCATGTTCATCTTGTGTTGAAGAGGCGGCTGGAAAAGTGTGAGTCCCATGCCTAGTCCTTTAGCTTTTTTGGGCTTTGTGGTTCCTACCAAGATCCAGGCAATGGTCGAGTGGCCTGCTCACACATCAAGAAAGCAGCTTCAGAGTTTTCTGGGTTTTATTCTTTTTTCCACAAATTCACCAGAGATTACATTAGAATAACTACTTCTGCTTCTCAGCTGCCTAGGAACCCATTGCTGGCCATCCTTGGGGCCATTCCTGAAACAAAGATGAGCAAGAAGAAGACTGCATTTACTACTTACAGCAGCTAGGAAAGCAATAACTCTAAACTGGCTTAAAAAAGATCCCCCGACAGCTGACACATGGCAGTCAGTAGTTAGGAGAATTTTCATTATGGAAAAGATAACTTTTATGTTGAGACTCCAAAACACACAATTTGTGGATCGATGGGCACCGTGGCTGGAGGTGGTAGGTGAGGAATGGGGTCAGGTGAAGGTGGAAAATCCATAAAGTCTATCAATCTGTACATCTGGGCTAGGAGCTGTGAACAAATGTTGTCTTTGTTTTATGATCTAGCAGAATGGAAAAAAAAAAAAAAAAACAAATGTAACATGTATTTTTCTGTGGCGGTATTCAATTAAACAAAATAAAGCTGATAAAGAATAGTCACTGAACTAATCAATTTAAGTTCTTCCAAACTGCCTTTCATCTGGTCCTCAAGTTGGCGGTCTTCACTTCTGCTCCAGTCCTGCTTCCTTCATTACAGAGGGGGCAATCTTGTCCCAGAGGTCCCCAACTGATAAAATACTCCACCCCTGTGACTTTAGTTCTTCATTCCTCTTCTTTCATCTTACCTTTTAATTGCATGATTCCTCAACTCCCATCATGCTCGGTGGGATCTAATCCTTGGCTAATTAGATCCCACTGAGCAGAGAGTCCAGCCCATTTTGTAGGATGTCCACCAGAAATGAACTCCTGTTTGTACCTCCATTAGTCAGGTCCCAAGTTCTGCAATGGGGACACAATTGCCGGATCGCTTGCCCCTCCTGGATTCCACTTGATGTAGGTGCTCAGTCGTCAACTCATCCAACACTAAGGAGTACATTACAGCCTGCTCTGTCAGTAAAGCCTCTCACTGCCCTCCTGCTGGTCTTCTCCATCCTCTGCCTATTCCTCATTGTCTGTGGTTTCACATCACTGTGGACTTTGTCACCATTCTGCTTCCCCCAGGAGATAACACTTATTCTCACTGTAATAGACACATTTTCCAGTGCCATGGATTTCGTTACCTCCTGCCTTAGAAACCACCAATCAAATGATCCAACATGTATTCAGACTTAATAGTATTCCATCAAATTTCAGGACTCAAGTTGGTTTACAATTCAGGATCGGGCCCCAATAATTATAAGTCAGTATTTACACTAGGGCTGCACGATTCTGGCAAAAATGTGAATCATAAGTTTTTTTTTGCTTAGAATTGAGATCACGATTCTCTGGCATGACTTTTTTTCACAAAATGTTTATTGCAACACTGTCAAGGAAAAGGGTTTCTTTTACCTCTGATTCGCATCTGTCATATCACTCCGCAAGTAGTCCGGTCATTTATGGTTCTGGTTGCTAAGCGACATCAGCTGATCTGTGAAAGTTTGCAGCACAAAGAAACTTCCCAGCCGGCACAATGGAATTATTACCTCCGCCAAGTGTAACAGTGGAGGTTATGTTTTCATCAGGGCTTGTCTGTCTGTCTGTTTGTTTGTCTGTTAGCAAGATAACTTTATAAATTTATGGGTGGATTTTCATGAAATTTTGATACTGGCACAGGGAACAAATAATTACAGTGGGGTTCTAGTTTTAAAATGAATTTTTTGGAGAGGGCAAGACTTTTGATTCTTGGTTAAAAGCCGAGTTATCCTCACCAGCAAAGAAAAGAAAAAGAGAAGAAGAATAGCGCAGAAGTCAGAGGAGTGTAAGTGAAAAGACACTTGAATCTGGATGACAAAAAAGAAGAGTGTCATGGGATTAACACCGTCGAATGTGAACTTTTTGGGCTCGAGTTTGGGTGGGTGACTCTTGCCACTACCACTGGGGTTTTCATCCATTTCGCTCTCTTTACCGCAGATGTTCCTTCGCTGTAATTCACTCTTTCTTCACTCAACTGCAGCTGACAGCAGCAGGTTCACGTGCTGTAAAGACGCTTTCCCATTGGTTGAGGGTGGAGGTGGCGGCGGATCTGCGTTTGTGAGCATTTGTTTGTAATGCAGTGAAATAAAATGCTTAAGAATCATCCATGTTTAGAAATGAGATCATATACATGTGTAAATCGAGATGCAATCTTTTAACGATTAATCGTGCATGTTGAGCTTTTTGCTTAAATATGGAAAGTCGTATGTGTATATGATGTATATGCTTTTTTCTTGGATATACATTATGGTAGAGTAGCACCCAGCACCTGCTGAGCTTAAATTGTGTTTTCAGTATTAATATATACTGCTGCCTTCCCCAAGTTTCACTGTAAATCTCTGAAACTCATTTTGCAAACGACCTTCACATTTTATTCTAAAGTCAGTATTTTTCCTGTATTTTTCACTTTCACTGCCAAATGACTAGAAAATGATGTGCATATGGATAATATTATGGTGTATCTGAGATAATGGTGTACAGCAGTATGAATCTCATTTATTTTGACATGAAAATTGTCTCCTATAAGATAATAATGAAACCGCAAGAAATGAATTCAGGGCAAGTTTCTGAAATGTGTTACTGTTGAAGTTTTCAAAAAGAGGACAAAAGGAAAAAACGTCTCAGGAACAGTGAGTGCTGCTTTTATTTCCAGCATGAAGGAAGCCATAATGTTGATGTTTGGCTTTTATTAAATTCTGCTGTTTAAGTGGGTTTTTGCTTATTTCCATTTGACAAAACAGCAAACGTCAGGAGAAAGAAAAGAGCAAAAACTTTATGTCAGCAAAAAGGTTTCTGAATATATTTTATTTAGAGATCTACTTTTCTACTTAAAACAAATGCACCAGATTTATTCCAACTGATGTTATATCTGCATCAACACTACACAATACCTGAAATTACTAATTTCACAGAGATAGAAAATTAACATGCACAACTTGTCCAACACTTGTCCCACTATTAATCATGCTGTCAGAGTCATGATTATGTTGGTTTTTGGTCTCCTCTCTAAGGAGTACATGTGAATGTGGGTTCAGGCTATTTTTGCTTTTAACGTCAACTTGTCTGACAGGTGTAGACTAAATTATGGTTTTATTACAATAAATGTATTCAAAGTGGTGGTCAGAAATGGCCTTGAAGCATCGGCACTAGTACAAAAGACATTTCTGATATACACGAGATAGATAGATAGATAGATAGATAGATAGATAGATAGATAGATAGATAGATAGATAGATAGATAGATAGATAGATAGATAGATAGATAGATAGATAGATAGATAGATAGATAGATAGATAGATAGATAGATAATCAAATTGTATTATAATGGACCGTATTACAAGTGACATATAAACAGCCAATTATTTAACCAGTGTGTTGTTATGTGATGGTTAAATTCCAAATAAAATGCTTAAGTTCAACCATATTCCTGTCTATTAACCCTTTCATGCATAGTGGTGACTACAGTGAACAGCTACTCTACAGCTGTTCTCTTGTATACTCATGGGTTTTGTTGTTAGTGTTGCCAGATGTACGCTAATTATCATATTTGTATGATAATTTCACCCTCTGTGCGATGTACGATCAATAATTTCAAAAATCTCACAATGTATGATAATTTCACCCATCAACATTAGCAAACACAAGCAGGATACATCCTGCACTGCGCCTGATGTTGCGAATGTTCCTCTTTGCAGCCAATCAATGCACGACATGGCATGAGAGATGCACAATGTAGCATGGCAACATAAAACGTAAACAAAAGTTTATGAAGGTTTCAGCAGCTCAGGTGAAATGTTATTTAAAGGGACACATGATTGTGATTTTAATTTTTGATTCAAACAATTTCTGAAGGTTGTCTGCACAGACACCTGATTTTCATTGTTGCCAGTGGCAGCTTTTTTCCAACAGTGCCGTTTATTTAAAGGTAAAACTGCATTATAAACTGTACTATACACGGTCTGTGGTAATGATTTACTGAAGCAAATGGTCCTGAGCAATGCCAAATCGGGTATGTATGAAAATTTTCCTCAAAATACAATAATTTTAAGCTTCTGGTCTGATAATTTGACTTTTTCCATTTAGCAACACTATTTGTTGTTTTAGTTCCATATCAAGCAAAACAATGGACGCTTATGCATCATCCCAAACACTGCAATTCATACAATCACTGTAACTTTGCTGTTCTTGGTAAACCTGATCTGCATTTTAGAGTAAATCGATTGCTAATTGTTATTAGAATGTAATTAACAGTTTTCTTTTTTTTCTTTTTTTTCTTTTTTTTTTTTTTTTGCATATTATCTCCATGTATTGAGTGACAACTACTATCAGAGTATGTTAAAATGTGAGCTTTAGCAGCATTAAAAATATGTTTACAGGGTTGGGAAGGAAAATTTACAATATTTTGAGGCAGGGATTGAAAGACAGTGTATGACCAATTAGTTTATTGAAAGTCATGAGAATTTATTTGCCACAAGAAAATTTACATAATAGAAAATGTTTTTATTCTATGTGTCCTCCTTCTTTCTCAATAACTGCCTTCACACGCTTCCTGAAACTTGCGCAAGTGTTCCTCAAATATTCGGGTGACAACTTCTCCCATTCTTCTTTAATAGTATCTTCCAGACTTTCTGGTAATAGTTTTGCTCATAGTCATTCTCTTCTTTCCATTATAAACAGTCTTTATGGACACTCCAACTATTTTTGAAATCTCCTTTGGTGTGACGAGTGCATTCAGCAAATCACACACTCTTTGACGTTTGCTTTCCTGATTACTCATATGGGAAAAAGTTTCTGAAAGGTATGGATAATAGTGTTAGGTATGATTATGACATCAATATATGTTTGGTTTCAAAACAATTGACGTAGTGCCTGCTGAGAAAAATCAACTAAATGTTCATTGTAAATTTTGCTTCCCCACCCTGTATTTTATAGTTTTCACACAGTATATCACTTTCTGATGGGTTTTAAATACATGTTTCTTTGCTTCAAAAATTAAACTCATGGTGTGCAGCTGAGTGGACATTTTTGTAACTCCATGACAAATAGGATCACAAAAATTTCAATTGCATTGTTTTTTTCATGCCTAAAGGGAAATAAAAACACTCAGCTAAGGTTCTCATAATTCATGCATGAAAGGGTTAAACACTATTATAAGTATTTGTTGATATTGGCTCAAATATAACCATCTTTTAACTGTGTTGTCCAGTTTGTATTTTTCCAGGTGACTAATATTTTGCTAGCTACTGACACTTTTGGTATTTTGCCATGATTTACACACTGGATGCTGCCCCACAGTAATTGTTAAATTAAATAAATAAGAGAAAGCTTGAGTCCCTTTTCCTCTCTGTTGCTCTCTGTCACACACTCTTATACTCCTTCGACTAGGTACTGATGTGAGCAAATAGGATCTGCCACATCCCAAGTTCTGCTCTCAACTCTTCAGCAGAACGCTTCACATTTCTATTACTGCCACACTGGCTGTCTTTCCCGAGGCGATCACACACTACGTAGGCACAAAGATGGAGGAGTGAGGTTTAGAGAATCTGCCCCTCACCGTCACACTCTCTTTACTTCTTTCCTACACTGGAGGAAATGTTCCCTTCTAGTCTCGTTGCACTCTTCTCCTTGAATGTAGTTTTCCACTCACTGCCATCAGAGCTTCTTGAAATGCAGTCCAATCAGAAAGACATTACAGCCACATGATTGAACTGTTCCATCCCGCACGAGAAACTGCACACTGTTCACGTTTGCTAAGTAGCCTTGTGAAGATGTCACAGTGATTTTTCTTGGTGCACAGTCATCATCATAACCCTGTACTTATGATCTGCTGTGTACAACTGTTACATTATAGCAGTGCTTTGTATTTACCTGAGTCTGCTGGTTATCCTCAGACCTCAAATCGTAGGAGTGGTGTATGAAATCCTCTGTGGGAATCTTTTTGTCTCCTCATTAGTTTTCCCTCCACGCAACATGGATTACAGTGACTTGGCAGGACGGAGACAACACACACACACACACACACACAGAAATGCACACACCGAGCCTTGTGGAGCTCGCAGGTTCTCATGGGTCTCCTGTTTCATGAGAGTGGGCTCGGATGGTACCAGATCGCTGTCTTTTTAACAACCTGTAATGATCACTCAAAGTCATTGTGCACAGACTGATATAATATTCTGTGCATCAGCTAATTATCCAAGTAAATAAAAGACACCGAAATGAATTCTGTGTTGTGAAGGTCGCTAATGCAAAACAGGACTAGTCCGATTTTGGCCTTGTAACCGTTTGAGGAGGATGCTTTTTGTTTTTTGTTTTTTTTGTAGTGTTAAATATCTGGCTTTGAATTGAGCAATAGGGGGTTTATTGTGTAGGAAGATAGTCGAAAACTGTTGTGCAATGACATGAGGGAAGTGCTGTGAATGTACTCACCAAACTCTTTTAACAATGTCTCCACACATCCACGCTTTGATCTGAAATTAATTAGATCAGCTCTCGCAAATCATTATGAAAAGGAAGATGTCTTTCGGGAGTATAGCGCATCGTTTCTACATTTTCCAATCATTCTCCAATCTATGTTAAATGTGCACAGATTAATTTGTTACAAAGGAGTGTAAATGTATATAGCATCACATATTTTGTATTGTGGACAGATATATCAAGCTGGGCATTGCTAAATACGGTACAGACTGGCTAAATATGGCAATTTTAGCCCATTTCTAATCTTTTTGAAGCTGTGTGGATTTAGGTTGGGAGCAAATTTGATGCGTGAAATCAGTGTCTGACCAATTACATGCTACTGATATAATGGTAATAAATATGTAAAAATGCTAAAACTGTTCATATCTGTCAGTTCTTGTTGGTGTATGAATTTACTATCTGGGAAAGATATGATCTTTTCAGTGGGATTAGGTGTTTAACGTCGCCGGGTTAAGGTTATTGCATAATATCACGGCTGGGTGCAGAGAAAGGGAGGCAGAATTTAGTCATGGTGAATATTTGGGATGAGAACTAAGGGATGTAGAAGGATAGTGCTGCTAAGAAAGGGAAGCAGTAAGGAGGAATTAAGGATGTCAAGAGCTGACATAAGATAAATTCCACTGGGAATATGAGCTCATCACAGCAAAAAAGGATTTATAAGATACTCTGGAGTAGCTTTTCCCTTCTATTCCTTGGCACTTGGTGATTGTTACTGCTTCTTGATGCTATTAGCATTTATTTAAGATAAGGCGAAAATCAGCAAACATTTCTTTAGAGGAGTTTTTAAGTGTGAATTGGCATAATTTTACATATTTTGAGAAGGCTTACCATCCAGATCTGCAAGTTTGATCCCTTGAGCAGAGGGAGGTGTTAGGCGCCCAGCTGTTTGATGGTTACAGCGTGGATTACAACTCCGGATCATCAGGCAGGTGTCGAAGCACTTGGCTCCCGAATGATGAGTAGCAGATCTGAAAGGAGAGAGAGGTGGAGAATTTAACTGTATTTGTGCATTATACTAAGAATTTTTTAGGAAAAAACTAAGATCATATTTCATCATTTCCCTGGAAGTGACAAACATATGCAAGTACTTTGGTTGGGAGGACTCTGACAATGAGCACAGAGAAAGCTAATGAATATTCCCTGAGCGCGGTAATTAAGGAGCAGTGTGGTTCCATTAATATTCTGCTACCCTCCAGGATGAAAAAGCAGCCAGAGAAAATGCCCCAGGAAAAAAACATGACCAGGAGCTGAATATAATCTTTGTGCCATTGTCACATTGTAATGTTTTTGCACATGAGGAAATGTAAAGGGGCTTTTATAGATGATCTAATATGGACACATCCAGTTCTACATCTGCTACTACATATTTATTTCTGCATTATTGAATGAATGAATGATTTATTTTTAAAATGAGACAGTTTGTATTAACCCATAGACCCAAACAGCCACTGGCGAATGAAACCATTGTAATGGAATTTTCTGATTCCATTTTTTGTTTCCATATCCATTCCTGACTACCCCTCCCCACCGCATGCTAAGTTTCCCGAATACCCCCCACTGCATGCTAATTTTCCCATATCCTTACCCAAATCCCCCTACTGTGTGTGTAAATTTTCTTGCAAGGTAACAAAAGGTGACTGATTGTTTAAGCCGTGAGTTCATCATTCAATCAAAAGGCCCTTTGAGGAGACTGGAGGTGTCACTTGCAAATGTGATTCACCCTATAAAAGGTGGACCTTGTGAGAAGCTCTTGGTCTTTTCTTCACAATCGCCGCTTGTGTGCAGAACTGACCTTTCTTGACAAAGAAATAAAATATTGTCGGCCGGCAGATGTCTCTATTTCATTATTCACCAGCAGCAGAGAAAAACTTCCATAACACCACCTACTGATCTATAATGTTTAATACCTAATGATCCACTAATCCTATCAATACATGTAAATAATTGGTTTAAATTGCAGTTTTTCATCATTTCATGGTCATCAAATATGACCCGTTTGGACGTTCAGAGGCTCCATAGTGAATGTAGAAACACCGTCATCTTCTTCAACATTGTTTCACCATCATAATCCTCATAATAAAACTCACACATGTAGAAGAAACGCTGTGATTTCATCTTCAAACTCCACTGTGGTGAAAACAACAGTGCTTCTAGTTTTTATCACTTTGTTACTTTCTCTGACTCTAAAAGTTCTTTCTTCGTGGTTCTCCTCCCATATGATAACTGTCTGACACTTTGGTCAAAGGGCAGAGGTTTTAGTTTTACTCACCATGAGAGACCGGCAGTGACTCACTATTCCCTCTTGTCGTCATAGAAATCCTTCGACCCATCGATATAAATAAACTCAGTTCATATCTGTACAGTGTAACTTCAGAACTCTTTATTCTACAAACTATAATGTTAATTTCAGATCTTTTTTTTTTAATACTTGAAAGTAGAAATACTGCATTAGACCTTTGAAAGACTTTTACATGTCAACAGTGATGGATTTGTCTTGCTGACCTTCTTTAAACTAGTGTGATGTTCATTATGAATCCCAGTTCTAATTTACTTACGGCTCTTACTTGGATATTTTCTGACTGTTCTGCCTCGCCTCTGGTTTCCCTCTGTGTTTAATTTCTGTTATCAAATTTGAAATGAGGCGAACTCCAAGTGAATCATAAGCTTTTAACCTAATCTAAATTGTCCAGGTTAGTATAGTGTCACGGTAAATCATATATTTTAATGGAATATTAAAGTGCTCTGTACATCTTGTATAACTTTCAGTCTTTCACATATTGTACAGATCTATATTGGATTTGTAAGATCTACCAAAACTTTAATGATAAAAGATTAACTCTGATTACTTCAAGGTGCCTAAATCATCTCGTCTTATCACATAATTATTCTTTATCTCTTAATTTATTTCTTATTAATATACCGTTGTAATATCACTGTCTGTGCTCTTGGAATGACAGGTTGTTAATTCATCTTAGCAAATTTAATTTAACTCATAATTTTCACGTAAGTCAAAAAGTGTTGTTTTCTTTGTCGCCTGCATAATTGTATTTCACTTCATCTACTTTTAAATTAAAATAATGGCTTACTCCCACTGTCAATTTGCTAAAAGCACAGTCTTTCTGCCCAGACTAACATGATGTTAGACTTGTGCTTATAAATCAATGTTGTCTCAACTAAGTCCATTAAGCTTCCATGGCTCAGTGAACATGTGGCTTTTAGTGAACTATTGTTGGACTAATCTGATAAGTAAACTGAAATGGAAAGGTTGATTAATTTAAAAAAAATAAATAAATTGCAAGTGCTGTCAGGACATGAGAAAAGGTTTGCTCAGAAAATCGTTTTCACCCGTCTTTGTAATACTTAAGATTTCTAGGACATTTGTTAATATACTTAGTTGATTTTCAGTCAGTTTCTATACTTCTTCTTAATATTAGAGTTGGGTAAAGGGTTCAATATATAGAGAAGAAGTAGAATATGAGTTTGTAAACAGTGGAAGAACTAGAGACAGACATAAGATGAGGCTGAATGTCAGATGTGTTTAACCCTTTATCAGGCAAGTGACCATTTTTGGTCATTTCCATACACATTACAAGACAGTAACAGCAACAGTTACAGTGAGTCAACAATATCAGGTCCAATGTGGTCTACAGGGTCTGTAAGGTCCACCTCTGCATGTTTTTTTTTTTTTTTTTTTTTACCACTTATGGGCAAGGAACCAAATATGGTAACTTCATTGACCTTGATTTTCTGCATAACAATAAACATTTTTTGTAAAATTTCACAAAAGTAATAAAGTCTTGTTATGTCCTCCAATAACACAGTAAAGTTGAAATTTTTGAATTTCAGAGTATTTCTATTGAGTGACTTATTATCTTACTTATTGTCTTACATTAAATTTTTAGGTGTTATTGTAGATGAAAAATTGAGCTGGAAATCCCATATTGATCTTGTCTGTAAAAAAATCATGAAGTCAATTGGCATTTTGAACAGAGTCCGTTCATTGATGAACCATTCCTGTTTCTTGACTTTATTATTGCTTAATTTATCCTTACATTATTTATTGCAATACTGTTTGGGTGGCAACCTGTCCCACGTATCTCAATAAGATTCTCCTAATTCAAAATACATTTTTAAGAATGATCAGCTTTTCTAAGAGGCTCGATTAATCTGCTCCTCTTTTAAAAAAATTCAAACTTCTCTCAGTTTTTGATGGCAACGTTTACCAGACCTGTGTCTTCATGTATAAATATGTTCACTTAACTCATATTCTTCCCAAAGTTTTTCAGAATTTCTTTATGTTGTCTTCTGTTATTCACAACTAGTCTACACGATATTCAAGCAAATTTTATCTTCCGTACTGCCGAACTTCTGTCAGTCAGTCTTCTCTGAAATATCGTGGACCAAATCTGTAGAATAATCTACGACCGGAACTTCAATCAACATCTACTTTATCATTGTTTAAAAAGCGCCTGAAAAGGACTTTAATTCATGAAAAAATGTAAGGCTATATATAATTTGATTTGTATTTGATGATTTGTAATGTGATTTACATTTTTATTGTTTTTACTTTAGTTTATTAATTCAGTTATATTGTATTTTTAACTCTTTTTTCTTTTGTATTCATTTCTGGGGAGGTATTCATATAAGCCTTTTTTGGCTTCTAACCTCTCCTGCACAATAAGGTTACTTGTTTGAATGTTTTTTTTTTTTCTTTCTTGCTGTTTTATGATGTGCAAATAAAAATAAATAAATATAGGGTTATCCCTTGATCAGGCAAGTGACTATTTTTGGTCATTTTTGCACATATTACAAGACATTGATAGCAACAGTTATAGTGAGTCAGCAATTTCAGGTCCAATGTGGTCTACAAGGTCTGTAAGGTCCACCTCTGCATGAACAGTGAGTGGACCTACTTTGTTAGGTACCATGAAGTAATGGTACTAATGTAAGAAATGACGTTCAAAGGGATAGTGTGGATGTTGACAGGTGTCTGGCTCAGCACTTATGTTGGTCTAAGGTCATAAAATACGTATTTCTTCCACCTTACATGTGGGTTTTTGTGGTATGTTTTATATTTGCTTGGATTTTTTTTCCTTGCCACTTATGGGCAAGGAACCAAATATAGTAACTTCAGTGACCTTGATTTTCTGTATAATAAACATTTTTTTTGAAAAATTTCACAAAAGTAACAAAAGTCTTGTTATGTCCTCCAATAACACATAAAAGTTGAAATTTTGAATTTCAGAGTATTTCTATGAGTGACCTATGTAGGGTTTTTATACAGGGTGTATCGGAAAAAAGTAGACTTTCAGAAAAAACAACACAAAACCAAAATGCAAAGACATTTTGAAAATCTGATCATATGTGTTTATTGACCATGTAATTTTCCCATGATTGACACCAGTGTCCTGGGTCACTTTTCATTCTTCAGTGAACAACGCTAATTTCAATTGTACAAAATAAAAGTCTTTTGCCCATGGAAGTGTAAGGGTTAATAGGAGATCTGTCACCATGGATGTATAAATACATAAAACAGGAAAAAAATAATGACATGTTAACCCCCTACGGTCGATACAAAGATTTCACACATTGGTGAGAAACTGAAAATTAATAACAACAATTGCTCAGTGAGTCAAGATTTGGGTTTTACACTTCATGATTTTAATTGAAAGCACACACTTCTGTTAGTCGAAGGATTCCAGCACGTTTAGTCTTCCACATGGGCCCCGTTAATTGGCATGAAAGACTCAAACCTGCCATTAATGTGAATTCTTTGTATCAATGGTAGGGGGTTAACATGTCATTATTTTTTTTTCCTGTTTTAGGCATGCAAGTAAAAAACCAATGGAACTTGTCATCCATGGTGACAGATCTCATATTAACCCTTACACTTCCATGCGCAAAAGACTTTTATTTTGCACAATTCAAATTAGCGTTGTTCAATGAAGCATGAAAACTGACCCAGGACACTGGTGTCAAGCAAGGGAGAATTACATGGTCAGTAAATACACTACCAGTCAAAAGTTTGGACTCACCTCCTCATTTGAATGGCATGAGATGGACCACAGAGGGCCAACAAGTGCTCAGCATCACTGGGAACTCCAAGACTTTTGGAAAACATTTCAGGTGACTACCTCATGAAGCTCACAGAGAGAATGCCAAGAATGAGCAAAAGCAGTAATAAAAGCAAAATGTGGCTATTTTGAAGAATCTAAAATATAAAACATGCTTTGAATTATGTCACACTTTTTTTAAACTACATAATTCCAAATGTGTTCATTCATTGTTTTGATGCCTTCAGTGAGAATCAACAATGTAAATAGTCATGAAAATGAGGAAAAACCAGGTGAGTCCAAACTTTTGACTGGTAGTGTACATATGATCAGGTTTTCAAATGTCTTTGCATTTTGGTTTTATGTTGTTTTTTCTGAGAGTCTACTGTTTTCTTGATACACCCTGTATATCAGGATATAGATCACACATATGTTTAATGATTTCCAGTTATTCCAGTGATTTCCAGATTGCTTCAAGTCACAGCAGCATCCTTTCTATATTAAGCCAAGACACCCCCCCTCCCCCATAACCCATAAAGAGCTAAACAGCCACCACTGACCAAAATCATCTACTGATCTAAAATGTTTAATAACTGGTGATCAACTAATTCTATCAATACATGTAAATAATTGGTGTAAAATACAGTTTGTTGTCTTTTCATGGTCATCAGATATGACCCATTTGGACGTTCAGAGGCTCCATAGTGAACACGGAAACACTGTCATCTTCTACAACATTGATTCATCAGTAAAATCTATGGAGGTGGATCAGTGACAGTGGATGGGGACACTTATTTTATACTTAGTTAACAGTATATTTTGCAGAAAAAAATTATCTTTTTCTTTAGTTTTCTGAGTTTTGGATATAATAACCCTCAACTTTAATCTGAACTTTAATGAACATCTGCATAATCAGTACATTAAATATAGGAAAATACCTGATTTTCACTTAAAAATGCAAAATACAGAACATAATATTAGAGTAAATTGTGTTAATCACCACTCCGTAGTGAATGTGTAAACACCATCATCTTCTACAACATTGATTCACCAGTAAAACCCACAGAGTTGGATCAGTGAAAGTGGATGGAGAGGCTTGTTTTCACTTTCTGTTACTGATATCTTTGCTGAAAAATTCAGGTTGTCTTCAGTTTTCTTTGTTTTGGTATAATAACCTTTGAATTCACTCTGAGTTTTTATCAGCATCTAAATCAAATATAGGAAAAGAGATATATGATTTACAGTGAAAAATGCAAAATACAGAGGATAATATTCTAATAAATGGTGATAAATTACTTAAGAAAGGTTAAATAGAGAGAACTGCCACAAAATTAGCACTGGGTCTTAAGGGTTAAATGATACTCGTACCTAAACATGACGTTTCCGCACATAATTATGATGTTGCTTCAAGGAGATGTTATATTAAAAGCTTGGAAACTTGGGAGGGGAATCAAACTAAAAACATTTTGAGAGAAGTGACACTCAGCAACAATGTTTTATGCTAATATATGCTAATGTAACATTTTATTATGGCAATAAGAATTGTAATCCTGTAGGCAGTATGTTCCATATTACCCATTTTTGCAGTTGCTAATTAGTTGTATACACTTTATAAAAAAAAACAGAACTGCTGCTGTGTCAGAGGTTGGTGAGTTGCCAGTGTTAATTCTGTCAGAGTTCGGGGTCTTTCTCTAGTTCTTGTTTCAGTTCTGTTCAACCGGATGTGTCTTAGCCCTTTCACGCATACTGGTCACTACAGTGGACAGATATTCTACAGCTGTTCTCTTGTATATTCATGGGTTTTGTTGTTTTATGTGCATTTCAGCCAACACAGTGGACACCATCTCACACACTGTAATTCATACAATTACTGTCACTTTGCTGTTCTTGATAAACTTGATCTGCACTAACATGTTAGAGTGTAAATCAATTTCTAATTGTTATTAGACTGTAATTAAGTTTTCTTAACCCTTAGGGGTCTGAGCCTATTTTGGCCGTTTTTGAGTACTTTTGATTTTGCCTTTATATACTATATAAAGAAATGTTTATTATACCCATGTTTGTTTGTTTGTTTGTTTGTTTGTTTTTCAGCACAACTTCATCTATCTCATCTGTCTATTATTTTTTCACTTTAACCTACTATATCAACATAAAAGGACAAAAAACAAAAAATATAAAATCCGATTTGAAAAATGTATATAATTTATTGCATAAATAACACAAAGATGCTTAACAAACCTTTTCAAAGACTTTAAAAGTGAATATTGTTTCCAAATATTTGGTATATAAAATTAAAATTGTAATAAATTAAAACTATACTCAAATATTTGACATAAAAGCATATCTATACATAGGCATTTTTTCCAGTTTTCTCACCTCCCTGGTCCTCGCGGGTTCCACATCCGGTTCAGGTGGGGGTCATTCTCACCCTTACCTGTCATGCTAATGCAGTCTTTGGATTAGAATCCGCAGATTCAGCTGTTTTTTTCTGTTTTGAAAAAGGACAAAGAATGACGAAGATATGATAAGAAATCTAACACCCCCCACCTCATTTTCATACTTTTATTCACGTTTATTTGCTCCAAGTTGAAACCATAATAGCTCCGGTTGTATTTGCTCTATCAACATCAAATAAAAAATGGGAGAGTGTTTCAAGTCCGCACTTTTGAATGCAATTACTGCCAGTGGTCTACGTGACCGACTTCCGATGCTACGACGTGTTGAAAATGTCATGTGATTCAGCCACAAGGCCATGACCGTGGACCCCTAAGGGTTAAATGAAAAGTTTTTTTTTTTTTTTTTTTTTACATATTACCTCCATGAAGTGAGTAATAACTAGTATTAGAGAATGTTCAAATATGAGAAAACATCAGATTAGTTGCATAAAAAATGTTTTTATTTCTCACAGTATATCACTTTCTGTTATTGCATTTTAAAGACATTTTTCTTGTCATCAAAAATTAAATGCTTGCTGTCCAGCTGAGTGGACATTTTTGTAACTCCGTAAAAAAATAAGTTCATTAAAAAAATTTCACATTGTTTTTTTCATGCCTAAAGAGGAATAAAAACACTCAGGAAAAAAAATGTTGACTAAGGTTCTCATTATTCATGCATCAAAATCAGTTCAGACTAAGTCATTCATATGCATACGCAGAAAAGTGAATGTGAGTGTTTTTCCCCCTCATACACAGTGACTGTAGTTGCCGTGCTGAATTGTGGGATTAGTTTGGGTTGCTGATGTCAGTTGGAGGTTATGATCTGGTTCACAGGAGGTAGAGTCAGCGAGGATCAACAGTCATTCCCCGATAAAGACATGCTGTGACAGTTTTTCATCTCTCAAATTGTTATTTCTCTAACCCCCGCTTGTCTCTTCCTGTTAACTTTTCTATCCTTTTTAACTTGGTGCTCAAGAAAACATCCTTGGTATATGTCTAAATTATGGCAGTGTAGCAAAAAATCTATTTACTTGAAATAAGGTTTATGTGTCTTGTAGTATCTGTGGCCCCTTTTTATTACTTTTGAAATGGAATTAGGCTCAATTTGTTCAGCTTTTTTTCTGATAAATTGAAACTGAAAATGTCAAAGTGGAAAATAAATTACAGTAAAGTAATGTCAATTCATTAAAAATATATTACAGTGCGTGCATTAACATCCACCTCTTCAAGTTAGCATTTTATAGAGTCACCTTTGTGGATATATTTCAGCCTGGCTTCCACATCTGGACAGTTTTACTCCATTCTTCTCTGCAAAACTGTTCAAGCTGTGTCAGGTCGTTCTGGGATTGGGCACCAACAGTCTTTTTCAGTTGCAGCCATAAATTCTCTATTGGACTGTGGTCTGGGCTTTGACTCTGCCACTCCTGAACCTTCACCTTGTTGTCTTCAGAACATTTCAATGGAGCTTTCTCCATGTGCTTCTGGACATTGCTGGAAAATAAATCTCCCCAGTTGTAGCTTTCTTGCAGACTGAATCGTCTCGTCCTCCTGGATTTCCTTATGTTTTGCTGAATTCATTTTACTCTTTACTTTTTCAAGCCTTCCAGGGCCTGCAGCCAAGAAGCATCCCCACAGCTGCCACCGCCATGCTTCACGGTGATAATGGCGTGTTTGTGGTGATGTGCAGTGTTTGACGTGCAAACAAAACATGTAGTCTGATGGCCAAAAACTCCATTTTGGTCTCACTACATTATAGAGTCTTCTTCCAGTTGACCTTTCAGTCTTTTATACGTATTTGGGCAAAATCTGGTCAAGAAACACCCAAGTGGATGAATAGTTTTTATAGACATTGGCTGAATCCATATTCACACCTTGCACCTGTTGTCATTTATACAAGCCATCTTAGTAGTGGGTTCAACCCCACACGCAAAATTCTAGATAGTGCACGTAAATTAGTACACACAAATTGGAATCTTTGTAGATCTGGCCCCATATGTTTTGTTTAGGAGAAATAAAACCTGCTTTTTATTTTACCACCCTACAACAGGAGATACATGTGGTTTGTTGGGTTGTTATGTAGTGTAAAAATAACACAATAAATAAGTTAACAGCATCACAAACGCTGGCAGTGAGAGGCAAGATGCAAGCTGAAGTGAAAGTGAAATCCAAATAAAGATGCAGATTAGTGTCAGCCCTTGTCACTTATTGTTGCCCATAATGTTTTTCATGTGTTCTTTTTTGTTGTGTGTGTGTGTTTATTTATTTATTTATTTTTAATTCACACACTAACTTAATTGAATACCACTGAGAAAGCATCCTTAGTAAAATCTACTTTTTTGACAGCACGTTTTGTAATGTAAGTCAAACCAAATCAGTCTGAATTTATAAAGCACGTTTCACACATCAAATGCAACCCAAGATACTTCAAAATGTTCACAGAGCAAAGAAGATTAAGGGGAATGCGAAATCTCTTTTCCCATAAATCACCTTGAGTCAGTGGTGGAAGAATATGTTCCAAGGCTGGCTGCAGTCTCCAGTCGTGTTCGTCCACTGATCCACTCCAACGGGTTGTCGAAAGCTGCACTCCAGATTAGACGCTGACACGAACACGTCCTCCAAACCCCCCTCTGATCTTACCTGCCCTTTATCCTGGCCACTTCCCTATTCTGATCATTCGCAATGGAGGAGAAAAATGGCCGACTGCCAACTACAGCTTCAAAGATATCAGATTTTAATGAATGCTGCATATTGTAATAAAGCACGTGACCGTCATTATGGCAGATTGAAGAGTTAGATAAAAAAGATTCCCAAGAAGTGGAGAAGTTTAGTTAACTGCAAGGAGATAACAATTGAAAAAAACAAAACAAAACACATAGGCAGAAATAATACACTATGTATTGACATTTTATCTAAGTATATGGATAAAAAAGATCAAATATATATGGGAATACACCAAGAGGTAATTTCAGATGTATCCTCAAGATTGACATTTGAATGTTCTGTAACATGTGGTTGTATGTTGAAAACCTTCATCATGCTCAGGGTGTGATTTGTTGGGAAGGATGGGGGAGATCAAACGCCCCCTCTGGTTTTTACATTCCTACTTCTGCTCAATGAATTTCATCCTCGGGGGGGACAACCAACCAATTGAAATAACAGGCAGGTTGTGACCGTTTTCTTACCCCTATATCCTACATTACTCGCACTAACGTTCACCTGAACTGAACTGTCAGCAGTCTCAGAATTCGCGAATGTCTCCCGTGCACTGGGGCGCTGTAAAGGGGGGGTAAACGTGATAAGAGCATGGGGGATGGCATTTGTGTGTCCAGTGTAGGGATGGGTGATATGGGCAAAAAAAAAAAATATCGCCATTATTTTTTTAAAATTTCCTGATTACGATAATCTGATGATATCCTTAAAAATGTGAGTTCCTTTTTTTTTTTTTTTTTTTGCTGTAAAACTCTACTCTCTTACCAGGACATCTATGGATAGACACAGCGTTTCAGAACAGCAGCTCTTGTTTGTTTTTTAAGTGCTTCATACATCTTCTGCAAAACATGCGGGGGGGGGGGGGGGGGGGGGGGGGGTTGCAGTAGTTATATACGTGGTTATGTACGTGGGTGTGAGGTCCATAACTAAAGCAACCAACGCTGGGGTGAAATGAAAGTGAAACGTATCATGCTTTCAACGTCTGACTCTTTGCTTCTATTCCTCTATTATACAGCAGATCTTACATGAAATTTTCACAACTTCTAACCTGTATCCACTGGACCCCCTCCACATGAATGTATCACATTTACCCCCCCTTTACGGTGCCCCAGCTGCATATTGCGTATTTTGACCGACATCAGTCTGGTCCAAACTGAACCATTTCCAGACTAGTGATGTGGACCCATGTCTGCTATGAAATCATCCGCTGAGACGGAGACTGCTGTATATTTCCTCCATGTGAGACGATGTTATGTTTTGGGAGCCGCAGAGTCACCACAAGACTGAATCCTGTCCGCTGATTGGCTTCTGAGGCACACATTCGGCCAATGAGGACTTTCATGCGCCTCTCCTTTACCGTCTGTGCACCGTTCATTTGTTTTGTTTTTGAGACTGTATGAATACTCGATAATGTAAAATTGCACATTGTCAAATCAACATTTACAATAGTATCGTAGATGATGTATATTGCCCACCTGTAGTCCAGTGGATACAGGTTAGAACAGTGTATTTCAACATAGGGGTCGGTTGAAAGGTTGAAATACACCTGAAATACACCTGGGTCACCTGAAAGTTCTAATAATATATATATATATATATATATATATACATATATATATATATATATATATATATATACATATATATATATATATATATATATATATATATATATATATATATATATATACATACACACACACACACACACACACACACACACACACACACACACACATATATATGGTGAGTTGAGAGAGACAATCACAATACATAAAAGACATGACAAACTGTGAAGCTGAAACTGAAGCACTGTGATACTGTTTATCTGTCAAATGTTCATTGTGGTTGGTTTCAGATGCTGCAGCTCTTTCAAAATTCATAGTTTGAGTTATTGTTAGTTCAGTATTAATTATCAGCCTTGTAAATACAAGATGGACTGACTGTACATATCCTGCCCAAGGAAAATTAAATTCTCACTGTGCAGTAATCTACACCTGGCTTTTCTGCCTCCGTTCATAACACAATAATATACATTATATAGATTAAATGTCATCTAAAATTAAGGTTTATTTGCAACATAGTATAGCAAACTATTACTTGAACAAAAACAAATTAATTTTAACAAAAAAAAAAAAAAAAAAAGTCTCAGTTTTGAATGTCTGGGGTCGCCAGAAATTTATGATGTTAAAATGGGGTCATGAGACAAAAAAGGTTGGGAACCACTGGGTTAGAAGTTGTGTACATTTCATGTAAGTTTCAGTTTTGTTTCATGCCAGCGTTAGTTACATTAGTTATGGACCGCACCTCCACGTATATAACTGCTGCCCCCCCTCCAACAAAAAAAACAACCCCCCTCTGACCATGCGTACTGTATATTCTTCCTGAAGACATTGAGCCTTCGATACACCTATAGAAAAAAAACTTAATCTCTGTACTAATACACATTAAATCAATTTCTTCTGTTTCTGTGGACAAGCAACAGTAGATCTAAAAGATGTGGTTTGACTGTTACTGCATGGAGCCAGCCTGATAAGAACCAATAAAACACTCTGGCAGCTTTTCACAAGCTGTAAAGCTGTAAAGAGAGAAGAATGGCTTTGACTGACGAGCCCCATCACATTTAACAGAGCACTGGAGGGAGACAGCAGCAGGACCACCACTGTCTCCTTACCGCACGACGCCGCATTATTAAACCCACGGCATACGCAAATTATCATTTTGTACTGTGGTTGTTGTGTTAAGAAGACCTCATGTGGTGCGGTAATGATGAGAAAGCAGGGCTGGAAAAAAGGAAAATGTTTTTTTTGTTTGAGTAATACGTGAAATTTCTTGAAATTATATTATTGTGAAAATGTTGAAAAAATAGTCGAAGCTCATTAACACCTGTATTCCTATTTAGCGAACACACCCCTCTTGTAACTACGGATGGAATTTAGAAGTTTCACAGGAATATAATACAAATAATATGAGAAATGTGTGTTGACAAATTAGCTGAATTGTGAAATTTGCTCGGCACATAATGAAATCTGACAAATTTTGCATGCCAAGTTATAATAACTTACATCTCATGATACATTTCCACTGAAGGTGGCAGCAACTAGACTGTACTATGTCTTTTTTTTTTTTTTTTAATTTCAGTTCCATCAGGTATTTTCAGACACTATTTTTACTATCACTTGTACTGAAATTCAAAGCAAGCTGATGATGAGGAGGTGAAATGAAGTGATACCATCACTCAAAATATACTTTAAAGGGGTCATATTTAGCTAAACCCACTTTTATTAGCCTTTTACATGTATTTGTGTATTTGGACCCTAATAGTATAAAAAGTTTGAATTTGAACCCTCCAGGTGCTGCAAATCTATCTTTATATTAATTTTGGCAAAAATCAAGTGGATTTCTACAACCTATTTTAATTCCTGCTTAATTTGTTACGTCTATAACTAGTTACGTCATGACATTTGCATATATAAGGCCAAGACTTCCGACAAACATTTCTCAGAGTACGACATAATTGTTTGTTGTAGTCCTTACTGAAAATATGTCCAAACTTTGAGCCGATTCCCTAAAATGTTCAGTTGTTGGTTGAACAGGACAGAGCAGCACAGCCAACAACCTGGAGGGGGTGGGGCCTGAAGTGGCTCATGTGCATTTAAAGGGCCAACGCTTAAAGCAACCTTTCTGGTGTCATTTCTGAGAAATAGGGTTGAAGATGGACCTGTGGAGTTGAATTAATGAAGAATTCAGACCCAAGCATAGTATTTACAGTTTATGTAGACCACAGGGAAATGTTTGAAAATGCATAATTTAGTTTAAAAAAAAAGCAAAATATTACTCCTTTAAGAATCAAGTATGTTAAAATCATTTTAGGTCAGTTCAATTTAAAGTGGGTCAGACCAGTAAAATACTATCATAATAACCTATAAATAATGAAAAAAGCAAAATTTTCTCTTTGTTTTAGTGTAACAAAAGTAAAATTGCACAAAAGTGTTTACATTTACCGACTTGCCTTTTACAAAAAAAATGTGAATAACCTGAACAAATATGAACAACCTGAAATGTCTTAAGAGAAGTATATGGAATTTAAACAATATTCTGCCTGTTACTAAATGTTTTGTGTATCTGTAAAGCCACTGGGATCTGTAAGTTGTGATGCCCATGTATACATGATAAATTAAGGTGTGATATTGTTAAAATTGCACTTATTTTTCTTAAGAATTTTCAGGTTATTCATATTTGTTCATGTTATCAGAGATGCACCAGAGAGCACCTCCTGTCCTAGCACTTTCACACATTCCATTTTAAATGTATTATTATGTTTATTCCATTGTTTTACTTGGTATTTTTATTTCACTGTTTTTAACTGTATAGCTGTTTTATGTCTTCTTAATCTATTCTTGTATTTTAGTCTATCATTTTGCTTTTTTTTTTCTCCTGTACGACACTGTTTTTAATTGTGCAGCTGGTTTATGTCTTAATGTATTCTTATATTTTATTCTTTTATTATCTTTATTATCTTATATAAGTCGCTTTGGAAAAAAGCATCTGCCAAATACATAAATGTAAATGTTATGTTCAAGTACGGTTCGCAGAAACATTTTCATTGCGAATTTTACTTTTTTCACTCAAAAACAAAGAGAGAACTTTGGGGTTGATACTATTTATAAGGGAAATATTTTAAAATGTATAATTCCATTTTAAAAAAGCAAAATATCATTCCTTTAACACAAAATAGGCTGAGGTGTGTATGGTAGATGATTATTCCCATTAAAAAATGTTAAATCACAGCATCATTGTAAGATGTCACTTGAAGCCATGATGATCCCTCAACTTCTCCTACACCCATCTTCACCTGTGTTTTCAGATTTCTGTCTTTGTGAAGATACATATTGATAGATGGCAAACATAACCTTATTCATTACGAGATGTATTTTAAATATTGTATGAATGCGAGTTAATGAAATCAACTTGTTCTTGTGTGAGATATTTCTCACAAATATCACCTGACACTCTGAAGATGCCTTGTCCGTTTCCTCATCAACTTGGCTACTCCGCTGCTGCTGTGCTTCCTGAATACGAAATAATTCATGAATAGTGACATTTTCAAGGGATTTATAGATCGAAATTTCTCTCACAATTTGATGTATTCACCCATAAATATCTACTCCTGCAGAAAACATCAGATGACGATGATGCCCTTTCAGTTTCTGGTGGTGGCATCACAGAGTGTGAAACTCGTCAACATGGACCAGCGTCAGATTGTGGCGTGCAGTACATGGTGAATTAGCTTTAAAATTAGATGATGCAAACAAGCTCAGATATTGCTATTGCATGCAGTTGTGTCCTTCCAAAAATATTATTAGGGATGTGTGTCTATTGTCCATATGCAAATCTGTGCTCTTGACTGAAGAGATGACACATTGTTGCCAATGGAAACAGCTTATCTGCGCAGATCATCAAGCAAACTATTGCACAACTGCATTACATGGAGAACGCTGTGAAGGAGGGATATCGCTGTTTTTCTTGAGGCCATTATGGTTGAATAACTGTTAGTCTGTTTTATTACCCCACCCCCCAAAGAGCTTGATGATGAAATCACAGCGTTTCCTCTACATGTGTGAGTTTGATTATGAGGATTATGATGGTAAAAAAATGAAAAAATAAAAAACACCGCCTGAAGGGGAGGCAAGGGGTATTGTTTTTGGTTCGGTTTGTTTGTTTGTTAACACTCTAGCAGCAAAACTAGTGGTTGAATTCATACCAAATTGGGTTTATAGATTGCCGGTGACCCAGAATAGATCTGATTACATTTTGGGAAAAGTAGGTCAAAGTTCAAATTTTTTACAAATTTTTAAAATCTTTTTTTTTTTCTCTTTCTCCCATTTACTTATAATGGACGAAATTTCAAATGTCTATGAAAACCTCAATTTTGTTTAAATTTACTTCAAACTTGGCACATATATAGAGGCAATTGATATGCTGACATCAGCACATGCTTAGACATGAGCTGGATCGATGTCAAAATAAACTACAATACAGGCGAGGGGTGGGGTTTGTTGTGCCTGACACCACTTTTTGTTCATTGTGTATCATACATGTGATTTATATTTTTTACTTTTTATGTCTGCTACCTTAGCCAGGTCTCCCTTGCAGTAGAGATTTGTAATGTCAATGGGACTTATTGGTTAAATAAAGGTAGGTAAGTAAATAAATAAATAAAATTACATTAACCCTGTAAAGCCTGAACCATTAAATCATTGACAGAAAATTCCAGTTCTTTGAAACGGGAGCCTTTATTGGTCCTTCTGAACAACCTAAAGATTTTTTTTTCAAATATCAATTTCCATGTATGAGTTTCAATTTTGTATCATATTTGATACATCTGGTCTCAATGCTCAAATATTATTTTTGAACAAACAAAAACATAATATAACACAAACATGTCTAACAAATTTGTAATTCCTTTTCAAAATTGCCAAAGTTCTGCCTCCTTCCTCATTAATGACAGTCTTGTAGAGTCACTGGAAAGGCCTCCAGTGAACGAATTCCTCCCCCTGGTGGATTATCTGTGTATTGCATGTATCTAATTATATACATCAGGTTTTTCTAGACAAAAAATATCACACTGATCACGTAGAGGGCTTCAAAACTCATGTATCAAATATGATACGTTTGGCATTATAGGGTTAAACATTCATGTCTATCACATTTGTATTTTTTATGTTTGATTTTCCTTTTAATTTAATTGGCTTGACTTGTCATAGTGTCATGACTATTAATGTTAAATTAATTTGGATAGTGGTAGTAAATGTAAACACGTATTCATTACATTTCTTTTACAACTTTTTTTCTCTTTGTAGTTAAATTAAAATTTATCCCAGGCATGGATGGAAGAAAGATTTCAAGCAAAGAGCAAAGAGAAGTATTACAGTATAAACAGACATTTGGGAAGAGTTGCACTCTGATATATTAATACGCTTGGGGTGTGTTTATCAAAAGCAAATACAGCACAAGCAGTGGTTTATGTGTGTAAACACAGAAAACACAGTTCAAAAGTCAAGACTGTTCAGGCACAGACTTCACAGCAAGACAGCAAGTCATAGCACACAACAATGAAACAGAAACACAAAGAGACAAGTCAGAGCTACTGCCACAGACATCCATCTCATGCATTTTTTTTAACAGTATACTTTAATGTGCATCATTATAAGACCCCTGCGCTTCTGAAAAGCACATCGCCCGGTGCAATAAATGAATGGATTTCTGAAGCCTAAGCACTTGTATAACAATTATTTTTCTGCAACCGTCACGTAACATGTTGACCTTGTCACGTAAGATAATGAGAGCGAAAAAAAAAAAAAAGCAGCTGAGATTGAGATGCCGTCATTGTCTGATTTCGTCATTTGTGTAGCCATTAAAAAGAAATGAATTAGGTAAGAAACAGTGGAGTGAAGAAATCTTGCTCAAGAGGAGATCTGTAGGTCAGAGGAAAGAATTTACGACACCAGGAGACGAGGAAATTCATGTTGATCAAAGGCAGCAAGGACACTTTTGTCATTTGTTATTTCAGTTTCTCTGCTCTGTCCCACCCTTCCTTTTCTGTCCTCTCTCTCTCTTTCTCTCTCTCTCTCTCTTCTCTCGGCTTCACCAAGGTTGTCCTGTCTCTCTGTTTGTATCCAGCTTGTGATTTACTGTGGTGACACACTCCTGAAAGTACCTCGTAGACGGTCGTGTCACATTCGGAGTGCAGGAGAACACGGAGGAGACAAAGACGGCAGCACGGAGACAGATAAAGACAGAGAGACTGTCTAATGAGATGGGGTGAAATAGATTTTAATGCCTGTCTTTAATGAGACCCAGGTGTATTCTCTCGCTTCTCCCTCTCTTACTCTCTCTTCCTTTCCTGTTTTGACCACAGGCTTTTTAAAATAAAGCTAGATAAGCAGCCACAGTTATTTATATGGTAATTCACCAAAGAAACACATCACACATTAGAACACCCGGAGTTTAGTGGAGTGGAAATAAGATATTTTCTGTGTGTATGGCCGGGTGGGCATGTTTGTGTGTTTTTGTTTGCTCCATTGTGACCTTGTGGTGAAATTGTTTGGAGTATTTTGAGATGTGTGGCAGCTGAATACCACTGCAATCCCCTTGCTTTTTGCTAATAAGTTCATTATTAGCATTATTACTGCTTTTACACTTTAATCCCTGTTTTTTCATTTTATTTAATTTGTGTAATTCTTATTCCTATCGACTGACAATTGAATTTCATTACAAAAGAACAGTGGATCTATAAACAGCGCCTCAGTTTGGGGTCTGACAGGTTGACTACATGGAGCTGACATGACAGCAGTACAGTTTTTTAACCCTTAGGGGTCTCAGCCTATTTTGGCTATTTTTGAGTACTTTTGATTTTGCCTTTATATACTATATAAAGAAATGCTTATTACATGCATGTTTGGTATCTTTTTTTTCAGCACAACTTCGTCTATCTCATCTGCCTATTATTTTTTCACTTCAACCTATTATTCATTCATTCATTTTCTGAACCCGCTTTATCCTCACAAGGGTCACGGGGGTCGCTTGGAGCCTATCCCAGCTACATAGGGGCGAAGGCGGGGTACACCCTGGACAAGTTGCCAGTTCATCGCAGGGCTGACATATAGAGACAAACAATCACTCTCACATTCACACCTATGGGCAATTTAGATTAACCAATTAACCTATCAGTGCATGTCTTTGGATGGTGGGAGGAAGCCGGAGTACCAGGAGAGAACCCACGCAGACACGGGGAGAACATGCAAACTTCACACAGAAAGGTCCCACCCCCCACGTCGACTGGTGTTGGAATCGAACCCAGGACCTTCTTGCTGTGAGGCACAAGTGCTAACCACTACACCACCGTATCGCCCTTTAACCTATTACATCAACACAAAAAGACAAAAAACACACAAAAGATATAAAATCCAATTTGAAAAATGTATATAATTTATTGCATAAATAACACAAAGATGCTTAAGGAACCTTTTCAAAGACTTTAAAAGTGAATATTGGTTCCAAATATTAGGTATATTAAATTAAAATGGCAATAAATTAAAACTATATTCAAATATTTCACATAAAAGCATATCTTTACATAGGTGTTTTCTCCGGTTTTCACACCCCCACCCCCGGTCCTCCCAGTTTCCGCATCCGGTTCAGGTGGGGGGGTCATCTTCATCCTTACCTGTACTGCTAATGCAGTCTGTGGATTAGAATCTGCCAGTTTTTTCCCGTTTTGAAAAAGGACAAAAAATGACGAAGATATGGTCAGAAATATAACGCTTGCTTTATATCGCTATAATGACACTATTTTATTTGTTTGCTCCAGATTGAAAATCTCATATCTCCGGTTGTATTTGCTCTGTCAACATCAAATAAAAAGTGGGAGAGTGTTTCAAGTCTGCACTTTCAAATGCAATTGTGGTCAGGGGTCTACGTGACTGATTTCCGATGCTACGACGTGTTGAATATGTCATATGATTAAGTCATGGACCCCTAAGGGTTAATGATTATTTTCTCCACCCTAACTCCTCTTTCGTACCAGCTTTTTTGCTGCAAAAATACTGGACATTAAAAGGAGAGATGTATTACTCTGTGTCTGGGATATGTTTAAGGCTACTTGCAGCAGAGGAAGGACCATATTTCACATTCTGTCAGCAATACATTGCAACAGTAAAGTGATGGAATGGGGATCAGCTCAAAGCTCAACGTAAACCATGGATTTAAAAGTAAAACCTGTGCAGAGAGACAGAGGCAGTGAGAGAGGACGAACGGATGCATCAGTTGGCAGGTCATATTTGGGCGAAAAGCGAAGATAGACTGTCTGTATGCTGCAGAGACATGTTATATTTTCATCTTTTTACTTTGTTCATACACTGCAAAAATCAAAATCTTACCAAGTGTATTTTTCTCATTTCTAGTCAAAATAGCTCATCACACTTAAAATAAGACATAATCACTTGAAGAGTAACTTGTAAGTGAGATATAAGAACTTATTTTTAGACAATAGAGCATGACAATCTTATTACAAGATAATTTTCACTTGTTCCATTGGCAGATTTTTTTTGTTTGCTTGAATTAAGCAAAAAATAAAAAAATAAATAAAATCTTGAATTAAGCAAAAACAAAATCTGCCAATGGAACAAGTGAAAATGATCTTGGTAAGATTTCTTGAAATAACATTTTCAAGATCTATTTTCTAAAAATAAGTTCTTATATCTCATTGAAAAGTTACTCTTTAGGTGATTGTGTCTGATTTTAAGTGTGATGAGATATTTTGACTAGAAATGAGAAAAATACACTTGGTAAGATTTTGATTTTTGCAGTGTATGAACAAAGTAAAAAGATGAAACTATATCATGTCTCTGCAGAACAGACTGACCAACTTTGCTTTTCGCTCAAATATGACCTGCTAACTGATCCATTTGTTCATCTTCTCTCACTGAAAATCTTATTTTAAGAAATCTTACCAAGATCATTTTCACTTGTTCCATTGGCAGATTTTTTTTTTGCTTAATTCAAGCAAAAAAAAAAAAAAAAAAAAAAAAAGAAAATCTGCCAATGGAACAAGTGATCTTAAAATAAGATTTTCAAGATCTATTGTCTAAAAATAAGTTGTTATATCTCACTTACAATTTACTATTTACGGGATTTTGTCTTATTGTTAGTGTGATGAGATGTTTTGACTAGAAATAAGAAAAATACACTAGGTAAGATTTTGATTTTTGCAGTGTAAGGCAGACATGAACATTATAAACTTTAACATTTAACATAGAACATCATCTCACATGACTGCTGGCTGAACAAAATGTAGATAAGTGAGAGGATGGGAAGCTGTGGGATTTCTTTAGTGAGGGTTTGGGTTGAGTAGCTGCATTTGTTTGCAGCAAAAGGCAAATTGAAGTCATTGCAGAAGTGTCTTAAAGTTGTGGCGTTGCTGACAGCTGCTGGTATGGCTCCAAAAAGCTCTGGCTCCCATAGACTTAATACTGAACTCTCTAAAAATACCAAGTCAATACTTTTTTGCAGAAGTCATTCTGGTCTCATCGTCTCGTGATCTGGTGGTTCAGCTTCAAATTTCTTCTCCGTTAATCAGATCTATGGTCAAATAGAAGGTTTTTATATCTGCTGTGCCGGGCTTAGATTGACAGGTCTATATGACAACTCTCTGAAGGACTTTCAGAGTTTGGGTTTACTTTATAAAACATACTTTTCCCAGACAGTTCCAAGGCAGTTTTAGTTAATAGATCACACTAACAAGACTGTAAAATGATGTTGTTACTCAATGCTTGATGAAGTTTACTCTCACAGTAAGCTAACACAGCACTAAGCTGACTTCTGACCCCCTCAGGCTTCTGTAATTCTGCTCATTTTGACCAAATATGGTCAGTTGTAGCTCCAAACATGCCAACATGGAAACATCCTAATCACAAACTATTGGCTTCAAAACAGCAGTTCAGACGCCAAAGGGTGATGTCATGGTTTCTCAGTCTGCTAATTATATATAGTCTATGGTTTGCAAGCTTTTTGGCTTCATATTCCTTAGTAAAGTAGTGATATTTCACTCATAATGGACAGTGCTGGATAAGAAATGGAAGTTAATGTGTAATTTATATGGAAATTCACCAAAATGTAAACATGCACACATGTAGATTAGGATACCATTACACTACATATTGATGAGATCAGTGTTTCCCAACCTTTTTGAGCCACTCCACATATTTTACATTAGAAAAATCACAAGGCACACCACCAAACAAAAATGTCACAAAAAGTGTATTTCTTGAAATATAATGGAAATGTAGTCTTAATTTAATTACGCAGTGTGAAACCTGGGCCAGTTTAGTTGAACACAAAGCTGATATTCTTGCAGGAATTGAAGAAAAATACACATAAAGATCTTCCTCAACAGCTCTGCATCTCTCTCTTTTTTCGGTGGGGGGGGGTTGAGCACATCAGGGGTGCACGGGCAACATTGTCACGGGGTGTTTGGAACAAGAAGGCTGAGAGGGGCGTGTCAGTGACCCCTTGGACGACCCCCTGGATTGAGGTCCATTATATAATAGTATGGGAGGCATACCCCCCCCTCACCCCATCCAGATACCTGGGATTCACGGGTAACTTGCTAATCTGCACATCACTAGTGAGGGGGGCTTCATCAACAGAACTCACCACATTGGGGGCGGTTCACTTTCACTTTCATTTTACAAAAGGGAAACAGGAGGCTCTTTTTGTAGAGTGGATCATTGGTGCGTGTTGTCATATGTATCTATATCATGTTGCTGCTTTGAGTACCAATCAGGTGAAATTGGATAATTTTTCACGGCACACCTCATGACTTCTCACAGCACACTTATGTGCCACTGCACACTGGTTGGGAAACACTGGATTAGACATAGAAAAAAGAAAAAACAGTGCGTTTAACATTTCAACTCACCACATCTGAGAGGAATAAACTGACATATTAATCCTGGTTACATCCTTCCACCTGTTTAAACCCTTTGTGAGATTCACTGAGAAAATCAAATACATCCTTTTTGTAGAACTGTTATTTTATCACTCAATTTCTAACTTCGTACCACATTTAGCACAGCTGAAGCCACATATACTTCATGTACAGCTGCGGGAAAAAAAAAAAAAAAAACATAGACCACCCCTTGTTTTCTTCAATTTCTTGTTCATTTTAATGCCTGGTACAACTAAAGGTACATTTGTTTGGACAAATATAACAATAACAACAAAAATAGCTCATAAGAGTTTAATTTCAGAATTGATATCTAGCCATTTTTCCATTTTTTCTTGATAATAAACAAAATCACTTCACTTCTTACAGCAATATCTATGGCATTGTACTGACAAAAACAGTGCTTTTAGGCATTCCATGTTTTCTTTTCTGTCTGTTTTAGTTACATGATACACACAGGAGTTAGTACTTAATTGCATAACCATTGTTTTTGATGACTTTTGATGGTCTAATAATTTTACCCGCGACTGTACCTTAGATTAAATCTTGCTTACAGCTCTGCTCCCTGTATTATTCAATATGTTTTAATCTGCTCATTGATTCCACTGACAGGTACTATAATGAGCAAGTTAATGAGACATTCCTGTTTACAAAAAAAAAAAAAAAAAAAAAGAAAATGCACGGATATTAAACATGTTAATGTAAAATACAAGCGTAGACAATCACCATATATTGGTTGATTAATGATGCAAAGAGCAGTGAAATGTTTACTGCAGGGGAATGTTTATCTATTAAATATTTGGACTGTGAATCTGTTGCTGCAAGTTTAAATTTCATGAATATATGTTTTCCAATTAGATATTGACTCCACATTATCAGATAACATCGTAGCTGTTTTCACGTTATGATTTTGCATCGCATTTGTCTCAAAATATTGAAGGAAAAAAAAAATTGGCTGTGTTTTTGTGCCGTGAGGATAAACTACCCTTCGTTTAGCGGCAGATGTGCCACTACGGTGAGTTGGTTAGAGCACACATTAGACACAGTGACAGGTCTGTAGACAAAAGTTCACCCTCCCCAGGTTGTATGGCATCAGGGTCTGTTGTTTTAATATTATGCTTCATGCTGGCAGTGCCAGGAGTGGATGTGACCCACAAAGAGGTTAAGAGAGACACAGCAGGCAGGAGGCCAGGAGAGAGCAACTCAACACAATCCACAGCCAAGATTACACACCTACACAGTCACACACACACACTGCCAGAGGTTACTCAGCTGGCTGGCATAAAGATTCCCACTATTGAAGCGGCTGACTGGCATTAACAACCTCTAAGCATGGCAAAGGACAAGGAGCAGCCTGTCACAGCAGGAGAGGCCAGGATGGGAACAGCGGGGAGCAAAGAGCCATAATCTGTCCCGGAGGTACGATACAAGACTGGCACAGACAGTGATGGAGGTTTAAAATGACAATCTGGCTCTGCTGGGTCTGTCTTAGTCCCGCGGGAGAGCGACCGGCGAGACAAGGGAAAGAAATGAACAGGTGTACAAGTGATATGTTTTATTCATCACTTTGCAGAGATCTTACAGCTGTAATGTGATCACTTTCATCCATTTTCATCATGTCTTACATTATTCCCATATTCTTCCGTGTCCCCTTAGAAATATGACATAGAGACCTAAAAACCGTTGGAGAAATAATCTCCTGAAAAGCAGTGCCTCAGATTCCAACTGTATGTTTCAGAAAATGTGCTCGTTTATGGTATATCGTGGCACTTAAAGCTGACATTTAACCTCTGCAGAATCCTAAAACCCAGCTTTATGAACGTCTAACAAACACAGGAATGCACAGTGTTTCATCGCCTTCATCTTTTTTGCTCAGCGGCATAGATGAACAAATGTAGTCCTCAGAATCAGGACATCAAGCGGTGTTTGTTTATGTGCAAATGTAGTTCCCTCAGCTAGTATCCCATTTCCCTCCCCGAGCCTTCTAGGAGGTAACTCTGGCAAATGGACTGATTCAGGCTACTTTGAATAATTACATGATTTCACGCTGTAGCTCTTCAGAGCGCCAAAAGGAAAATAAACATTTAAAAATTAGATAGGAAGCAGCAGATACTATGTGTGTGATGGAGAGAGCAGTAACTAAGCAGGGAACCTTTTTAATCAAACAGCCACCTCCTCATTAACATAAAAATAGCTGGGACTGAAACATTGCATGTCAAACTCAATATGTTCTCAACTGAAGTGTAAATCCAGCTGTTTGGAGATTTACAAATATACTGTGTTTCTACATTGAATATTTCTGCTTTTTATTGAAATCAAGACATTTTTAGCAAGGTTTAACTGAATAGAGCACAGGTGTCAAACACGTGGCCCGTGGGCCTAATCCAGCCCGCCAAAGGGTCCAATCCCCAATCCCCTGGAATTAATTTGTGAAATGTAAAAATTACACTGAAGATATTATCAATCAAGGATGTTCAATCTAAAGTGGGTCAGACCAGTAAAATATTATCATAATAACCTATAAATAATGAAAAAAAGCTATTTTTTCTTTTTGTTTTAGTGTCAAAAAAGTAAAATTACACAAAAATGTTTACATTTAGAGACTAGCCTTTCACAAAAATTATGAACAACCTGAAATCTCTTAAGAGAAGTATGTAGTATCTTAACAATATTCTGCCTATTATCAAATGTTTTGTGTATTTGTAGATCCACTGTGATCTGTAAGTTGTGATGCACATGTATAAATAAACTGAGGTGTAATATTGTTAAAATTACACTTGTTTTTCTTAAGAATTTTCAGGTTATTCATATTTGTTCATGTTATGTTAAAGTACGGTTTGTAGATGTAAACATTTTTAATTACAGAATTTTACTTTTTTCACTCAAAAATCATAGAGAAAACTTTGGAGCTGATATTATTTATCAGTTCTTATCCTATTATTTACATTATTTTACTGGTTTGGCCCACTTTTTTTCATATTAGGCTGAATGTGGCCCCTGAACTAAAATGAGTTTGACACCCCAGGAATAGAGTATGAAAAGAGGTGATGACACATGCATCCAGTCACTAAAAGGTGTGTAGGATCCCAAAGAAACAGTAGATGACAGAATCAGATAACCTGTGAGCTCCTCAAAAAAATTATTCATCATAAGTAGTGACGTTTCAGGCCACAGCCCATCATTAGACACGGGACAGATCATGACACTCAACTGTTTATATAGGGTACTAACTGCAATATCATGTGACAGGCGATGCTAATTATTTTATGTTATCAGTAACTTCTTAATAAGGATAAGTGTCTTTAAATACATAATTCATACAAGTATAATAATCAAATTTCTTTGAATTAATCGAAATGCAGTGACTTCATGCAAATGCATACAAACGATCAAATTACTCCAAATTACTCATGCAAGCTCATAAAGACAGTGATCAAGCCACTTGAAAACAAACAAACAAACAAACAAACAAAACTAAAACAAAGCAAATTTATACTAATACAATGATCTAGTTGCTTTAAATTCATACAAGTTCATGTAACTACAGTGATAAAGTTACTTTAAATGCATATAAATTAAATAAACCAGTTCCTTCAAATTCATACAAATTCATGCATACAAAACTTTCATGTACCAATAAATAAAGTGTAATGTTCTCTGTGTATTTTTCTGCCCATCTGAATGTGGAGACAGAACCACAGCATGAGCGCAATATTTACATATTTACAAAATATATGTTTGAAACAGCGTTGAAAAACATCCGAACAGACACCTAAACTACAGGGGTTGGACAAAATAATGGAAACACCTTAAAAAATCAACAAAATATAATTTAATATGGTGTAGGTCCGCCTTTTGCGGCAATTACAGCCTCAATTCTCCGAGGTATTGATTCATACAACGTGTGAATTGTTTCCAAAGGAATTTTAAGCCATTTTTCAGTTAGAATACCCTCCAACTCTTTTAGAGACGATGGCGGTGGAAATCGACGTCTTACTTGAATCTCTAAAACTGACCATAAATGCTCAATAATGTTGAGGTCTGGGGACTGTGCCGGCCATACGAGATGGTCAACTTCATTAGAATGTTCCTCATGCCATTCTTTAACAATTCTAGCTGTATGGATTGGGGCATTATCATCTTGAGGTGAAGGTGTTTCCATTATTTTGTCCAACCCCTGTACAGTGTTGAAGCAAAGTTGTGTGGACCTCATCTGATTCTTTCATTAACTGAATAGAGTGACATACTGTGGCTCATGTTTAACCTTCAAAGACCCAAATAACCAAAAACATCTACTGATCTAAACTGTTTAATGACATTTTAACCACTAGTCCTATATTAAATACATGGAGATAATTAAGGTGAAATTCAGTTTCTCAGTTTTTTTTAGCAGCATCAGATATGACCTATTTGGACATTCAAAGGCTCTGTGAATGTAGAAAAACCATCATTATCTGCAACAATGGTTCAGTCGTAAAACTAAAACAGTTTGACAAATGACAGTGGTTTGTAGATGATTGTGTTTATTTTCCACTTAATGATGTATTTTGCTGAAACAATATCAGTTGTTCTTCAGTTTTCTCTGTTTTGAAATAGTAACCCTTGCAATTACTGTGATCTTTTACAAACATATACATGGTCAGTAAATGAAATATAGGAAAACAAATTGTATATATTTTTTAAATATATGTTGTCTGTATTTTATTGTGCACTTAGTTAAGTGCACTGTAGCTGGCAGACACCACCTGCAATTTCATTGTACAACCTGTGTAATGACTATAAAGCCTATTCTATTCTATTCTATTCTATTCTATTCTATTCTATTCTATTCTATTCTATTCTATTCTATTCTATTCTATTCTAATACCTGCTTTTTATTGCAAACAAATAATACAAATTGCAGAAGATAATATTAAATCACTTACACAAGGTTCAATTGAATGAAATAAAGGTGATTCAGTGAATGTCACAAAAGTAATCCTAGGTCTACCCTTAGGGGTCCACGGTCCCTGTGACTGAATCACATGATATTTTCAACACGTTGTAGTGTCCGAAGTTGGTCACTTAGGGAGAATTGCATTTGAAAGGGTGGACGTGAAACATTTTCCTACTTTTTATTTGATGTTGATAGAGTAAATACAACTGGAGATATGACCTTTTGAAACCGGACAAAACAAATATGAATAAAAGTATGAAAATGAGGTGTGTGTGTGGGGGGGGGTTATATTTCTTATCATATCTTTGTCATTTTTTGTCCTTTTTCAAAACGAAAAAAAACTGGCCAAATCTGCAGATTATCATCCACAGACTGAACTGACCCCCACCTGAACTGGATGCAGAAACTGGGAGGACCAGGGGGTGAGAACATATGTTATGGGTGAAAAAAACAGAGAAAACGCATATATTAAGGTATGCTTTTATGTCAAATATTTGATTATAGTTTTAATTTATTACAGTTTTGATTTTGTATACCTAATAGTTGAAACGAATATTCACTTTTAAAGTCTTTGAACAGGTTCGTTAAGCATCTTTAAGTTATTTATACAAAAAATTATATATAAATTATATTATTTTTTTTTGGCCTTTAGTGTTGATATAGTAGGTTAAAGTGAAAAAAAACAAAACAAACAAACATGGGTATAGTGAACATTTTTTTTTTATATAGTATATAAAGACAAAATCAAAAGTACTCAAAAACAGCCAAAATAGGTGAAGGGTTAAGAGTACTTTTAGTGTGCCTCTTACAAAACCAAAGAAAAGAACACAAGAAAAAACTAACTCCCTACTAACGAACTAAAACAAAACCATTGGTGTAATCTTTACTAAAATATGTGCAATATATTCCCTTTCTTAATAAAACAATTATCCAGTAATTTAACCAGTATTCCTCACGATGATTTTTTTTCTTCAACCATCCACTGATCACTTAAACAGTGTCAGTCTTTTTTCATATATTTCTTGTTACTCAGAGGCTTTACTTTATTATGCGCATGATCCATTAATTATGAACAGACTACTACTCATTTGTGTTCCATTCTACTCCTCTGTACGTGTAGTAAATTTCCCCAAACTTTCCTGAAGAAATGTCACAGGAGACGTAATTGTCACCTTTGTTAAAGTTCACCAAATTGTCATTATTCAAACACTGTTGTAATTTTCACATGCAGTGATGTAGGAGTGAGACTCCACGGGAATCCTACAACTAGATGAATATTAAGGAGTGTGTATGAATAATTGGATGAAAATGGCAAAAAGACACTCAAGTTTTTATTTTCATCTAAGGTTTCTGTTTATTAGAGTCTAAAATTGGTTTTATTTAAAGACTTACGATCATATCAGGCCAAATTTAAGCACATTGTCGCTTATGTGTGTTGGTATGACTTTGCAATGTCCTCTATGCTATTTTCTGTTCATATTTACAAATGAGTAAAGCACAGTAAGAAATCATCAGAAGTCAGTCATCATCAGACTTTGGAGGAGTTTTTAAGGTGAAGAAAAAGAGCAGTGGGAAAAAAAAGTGGAATATTATTGATGGAATGGAAGATTTCAGAGCAAGGTCAAATATGAAAGAGCTTTCACAAGAGGGAATGTGCAAGAAGTCTGACTAGAATGTGATTTTTTTGACCTATATTTAAGAGCACATTTAAATTTTTAAAAGGAAAATTCCTCAATTCAAAGCACCCAAGTGTGTTTTTTATTTTCAGCTGGAAATATTGTGTTCTTCACATTACTGAAACAAAGAGAAAAATGTGTTCACAGTTCAAGTTTCTACTCTAATAACTTGTTTTTCTCACAAAAAAGTGGAGATTTCTGCTACAGGCTAGAGATCATTGAAAACAATCAATTGCCTCTATATATGTGTCAAGTTTGAAGTAAATTGAAACAAAATGTATGTTTTTATAGACATTTGAAATTTTGCCCATTATAAGTAAATGGGAGAAAAAAAAAATCATAATAAATTTGAGCTTTGGCCTACTTTTCCTAAAATTTAACCACATCTATTCTGGGTCACTGGCAATCTATAAACCCAATTTGGTGTAAATGCAACCAATAGTTTTACTGCTACAGATATTTGAAATTGTGGTCATTACAAGTAAATGGGAAAAAAAAAAAGATTTTAAAAATTCATCAAAAAAACTGAACTTTGACCTACTTTTGGCAAAATATAATGACATCTATTCTGGGTCATTGGCAATTTATAAACCAAATTTGGTATGAATTCAACTGATAGTTTTGCTGCTACAGACATTTGAAATTTTGCCCATTATAAGTAAATCGGGGGAAAAAAAAAGATTTAAAAAATTCATAAAAAATTTGAACTTTGACCTACGTTTCCCAAAATGGAATTAAAACTATTCTGGGTCACTGGCAATCTATAAACCCAATTTGGTGTAAATGCAACCAATAGTTTTACTGCTACAGATATTTGAAATTGCGGTCATTACAAGTAAATGGGAAAAAAAAAAGATTTTAAAAATTCATCAAAAAAACTGAACTTTGACCTACTTTTGGCAAAATATAATGACATCTATTCTGGGTCATTGGCAATTTATAAACCAAATTTGGTATGAATTCAACTGATAGTTTTGCTGCTACAGACATTTGAAATTTTGCCCATTATAAGTAAATCGGGGAAAAAAAAAAGATTAAAAAAATTCATAAAAAATTTGAACTTTGACCTACGTTTCCCAAAATGGAATTAAAACTATTCTGGGTCACTGGCAATCTATAAACCAAATTTGGTATGAATTCAAGAGATAGTTTTGCTGCTAAAGACATTTGAAATTTTGGCCATTATAAGTAAATAGGGGGAAAAAAAGATTTTAAAAATTCATAAAAAATTTGAACTTTGACCTACTGTTCCCAAAATGTCATCAGAACTATTCTGGGTCACTGGCAATCTATAAAAACCCAATTTGGTATGAATTCAACCAATAGTTTAGCTGCTAGAGTGTTAACAAGCAAAGAAACAACAACAACAACAAAAAAACAAACCAAAACAATTCCCCTTGCCTCCCTTTGGGGGGGCGGGGTAATTAGAATACAAATATTCAGAAGCTAAAATGTTGAAGTCATTAGCATTATATATTGCAGTGTCAAAGTTGCTCATTGTTATGTACAAGCTGTACAAGAAGATTATGAAGAAGGTGTTATGAATGTCTTAGAGCCGTGGTTCTCATCCTTTCTGCTGCCAAGGCCCCTCTGTGTCAAATAAAACATTCCAGAGCCCCCCTACATATGACAAAGACTTTTTCCTCCTGTCTGTTTTACGACAATGACAAAAGTGCTTTTTTTCTATTTAACATTTATTTGAGTGCTTAAAACAAATCCCATACCATTTGTATGAAAATACTCGGAAACAACAGTGTAGGGTAAGATGGTGAAGCTGGCTGATGTTCTGCCTGTCAACACTTGTACTCACAGAGCAGCGTTATAAAGTCGTAAAATTAAAATAAGTGCACACAAGCACTGTGGGGAAATGCATGTGATCCATATGTTAAAGCAGGGGTGTCAAACTCATTTTCTTCCAGGGGGCCACATTCTGAAGTGGCCCAGACCAGTAAAATAATAGCATGATAGCCAACAATAATAATAATAATAATAATAATAATAATAATAATAATAATAATAATAATAATAATAATAGTAATGACAACTCCAAATTGTTTTAGTGCAAAAATAACATTCAATTATGCCAAGATTTACACTTACAAACTATCCAAACAAAAAGGATGTGAATAACCTGAAAAAAATGAAATTTGTTAAGAAATATAAGTACAATTTCATCAATATTCTGCTTCGACTTGTCATGTATACATGTGCATTACAGATCAGATCTACAAAGGCACAAAACATTCAGTAACAGGCAGAATATTGTTAAAACTGCACTTAATTTACTTAGGACATTTTAGGTGATTCACATTTTGTTTTCATTATTTAAGGTTTTTTGCACTAAATCAAAGAGAAAAAAATGGTGTTGTCATTATTTATAGGTTATTATGACATTATTTTTGAGTTTGATGCCCTAACTTGCACTTTGCGAATTCATCCAACGGGCCATATTAGAACCTTTGGCGGGCCACATTTGGCCCCAGGGCCGCATGTTTGACACCTGTGTGTTAAAGTCTTTGCTGCACTTGAGTTAAGTCGTTCTAAGCAGCTCACTACTACTACTATTTATTATATTAGGAAAAAATACAAGGTGCAGGGACCTCAACGGTGCCCAATACTGCATTTTAATTAATTTATTTATTTGTTATTATTGGGTTAGGCAGTTATTTTATGTAAATGAATCACTACAGATCAAGTATTTGTTTAGTTAGATAGTTGGTTCTCTTGTTATTTTGCAGTTACCGTATTTTTCAGTATTTTTCTTAGAACCATTCGTAGCCATCTCAAGGCCCGCCCCTGGCAATTCTCTGAGGTCCCCTAGCCCCCCTGTTGAGAACCACAGTCTAATAGCATTTTTGGGCTGGGTATCCGGATCCATGCTGTATCTGGATACATTCACACCTTTCCCGCAGATGTTGCATTCACGAGCATGTACCTCAGTCCGTGCCTGAGAACGAACAGGTGTGACAGGGCTGAAACAGTGAGTGTGGAAGGAATTCTGTAGCTATCTAACAAATGTAGAAATGACAAACCCTTACGTCAGGGGACACCAATCCTGGTCCTCGAGGGCCGGTATCCTGTATGTTTTAGATATTTCCCTCTTCCAACACACCTGATTCAAAATGATAAGCCAATCATCAAGCTCTGCAGAAGCCTGATAACGACCGTCAGGTGTGCTGGAAGAGGGAAACATCTAAAACAGTGGTTCCCAACCTTTTTTGGCTCATGACCCCATTTTAACATCATAAATTTCTGGTGACCCCAGACATTCAAAACTGAGAATTTTTTTGCTAAAATAATTTTTTTTTTTTTTTTGGATCATGTAATAGTTTACAATACGATGTTGCAAATAAACATTAATTTTAGACACATTTAGTCAATATAATGTATATTATTATGGACGGAGGCAGTAAAGTCAGGTGTAGATTACTGCACAAAGTGAGAATTTGATTTTCCTTGGTCAGGATATGTACAGTCAGTCCAGCTTGGATTTACAAGGCTGATAATTAATACTGAACAAACAAGAACTCAAACTATGAATTATGAAAGAGCTGCAGCATCTGAAACTGACCACAATGAACATTTGAAAGATAAACAGTACCACAGTGCTTTAGTTTCAGCTTCAAAGTTTGTCATGTCTTTTATGTATTGTGATCGTCTCTGTCAACTCACCATATATTTTTTATTAGTGCTTTTTTTTTTTTTTTTTTTTTTTTAATCAATTACTAGAAATTTCAGATGACCCCATTTGAATTCCAGGCAACCCCACGTGGGATCCTGACCCCAAGGTTGAAAAACACTGATCTAAAACATGCAAATACCAGCCCTCGAGGACCAGGACTGGACACCCCTGCCTTACATCATCAGTTGAGCGACTGTTCTGTTCATTTGTCGACAATGGCAGTGTTATGACCCTGGGTCATAATTTGTCCATTTATCTGTATATGTATATATGTTTTCTGTTTAGTGTGTGTGTGTTCTCCCCCCTGTCCTGTAGGTGTGCTGTGTCCTTTTGTAGCTGTTTGTTTGCAGGACGCTGATTGGTGAAAGGTGATTGACGGCCCCTTTTAAAAATGGCCCTGGAGCTTCCATCCTGGCTCTCTCTTGCCTCCTGCCAGCTCTCAACCCTGTGTTTGTGTGTGACCGTCAGTCTTCGTGTGCTCCTGAAAAATTCGATTGTTTATAGTTGTAAATAGTTTTTGTAAGTTGAACCTTTTTCAGGAAGGGGAGGTCGGCTCTTTTGTTTTTCCCATTTTCTCCTGTTTTTGGTTAGGTAGTTAGGTAAGTTTTCTGTATTTTATTTCTTGCATTTATTTTGGTTAGGTAAGTTAGTTTGAATTGTAAAAGAAGATGTTTTGTTTGTTGTTTTAGCCGCTCCCTCCCCTAACCCTTCCTTAGTTGTTGAGCAAAATACTGAAAATAAATATTGTGAATCTTAGTTTTTGACTGACGTGTGTGCTTGGGAGCTGGGAGGGGACAAAATTGAGCACATTATGTTCGCCCTGGTAAACCCCTAGGCCGGGGCGTAACAGCAGCAAGATAGGCAATACTTTTCTATCTGTTCCCTTGTTTGACGCAAAGAGAAGAAGAGTGACCTTAGTTGTCCCTAGGGATGTAACGATATGAAAATTTTGTATCACGGTTATCATTATTATCACGATATTGTTGAAATTGTGCTCAGTGTTCAAAAACTACTTATACACACACTGAAATAATTTAACCAAGTTGTATTTTGAAAAATACATAAATAAATAAACAAATTAAATTAAATAATAGCCGCAATGTACTTTCTGTTTGCAGAAACATTAAAATATTAACATGTAAACAAATATACAAATGTGCATTAAAGATGCCACCTTTTGGCTACTGTTTGACTATTTTTCATGTCAAGTTTGAGTTGTTTGAGTTTCTTTTTCATAGATAGATAGATAGATAGATAGATAGCGCCTGAAGTGCTGCTGCTTCTCCAGGAAATGAGCAGCACCATGAGTTTTCAAAGTGCGGTAATCAAACAAGGTTATCATGATAATTAGAATTTAAACGGTAATACTAACTGTCGGGAATTTTACTGCGGTTTATCGTTATACCGGTAATCGTTACATCCCTAGTTGTCCCTGATATATCATCGAGTGGTTTGGTCGATAAGGCGAGCCTGTGCCATGTGGATCCGAGGCTGGTATAGTGATTAGGTCACTTCTGGTCTTGGGTACACATTGCTTTCACACTGCAACGTTCCGTACTGGAATCCACGCGGTACACACCCAGGACTACCTTCACAGCTGGACTCGGGTACGGTACTCACACATGGACGTTTGCATTCACACTGATAAAATTAAGTGGACTTTGGGATCCATTGTACTTGGATACGGACTTGGATACCCAGTCTGAAAACGGTCTAAGAGTGTATTAGTGCAGACTGGTTTTTGCAGTCTCTGGCTATGGGCAGCTGTTAGGGTTAGAGTTAGGTTATAACACAGTATTTTATGTTAGTAAGGAGTTTTCAATCAGTGGCAAGCAGCCGTTTATAATATACATCATTGCTAGATAGATATTTAGTTTGACTTTGCCTTGTTGAATCTAATTCTGCTCATCTTCATTATAAAAATGAACCAAACCCTCATCACTTTTCTAATGAACTGGAGAATACTGAACCTCACTGCCAACAAACATTCATCTGTGAAGTTGGAACCATGTCATTATAGAAAGGAAGAGACAGGAGGCATCCATGATGTGTTTTCCATCCCAAATAGTGTCACTATCATCATCATGCACTATGTGAGGGGCACCAAATGCCAGCAAAGTAGCCTGGTGATCATCATCATAACTGTAATGACTGATGAATAGTTTAAATTTAAGATGAAGCCTGGCTACAGTAGGAATAATTACTGTTATAGTGCAAACATAGATTCCAGTCAGAAAAGAGTACAATTCCCCTGAGTAAGTGATAAATGATTTATATTTATGCATATATTATATATTCAGGTTTAGGCGCTGCAAGTACTTGGTGAAGGTTAGGTTAAGGTTGGTTAAGTTTTCAGTTTTGTTTTTGTTTTTTTCTCCAGGGAGGTCCTACTGAGCACTTGTGCTTGGGACACCCAAAGCAGCTGCCCCAAGCCAAAGAATATATACGCAGCAGTTTCAAGTTTCATATTTTTGTATTCAGATAAGAAGACTGTCAAATTTCATCCAAAGGACTGATTCTCTTTTCTTCTTGTTTTTCTTGATACCAACATACACTCCTTCAACCTAAAGTGCTAGAGGTCTTAGTCAGTGCTTCATTTGAGCCAGATCCAACCTATTTCATTGCATCCGGCACCTATGAAAAAATAAATAGCCTAAATGAAAAAAAAAAAAAAAGTTTATTGTTATCTGTCTTGTTAATCTTTATTCCCCATAGAAGTTACACAAAAATCTTTTTTTTTTTTTTTCCTTTTCCTAAATCCACCACCACCACCCCTCTTTGTTGGACAACTTTATTTTTAACAAGAAAAGCACTCGGAGAGCACAGACCTCCACCAAGACGGATCTACCTGCCGTTCGGGCCTGGGGTGGGGGGGCAGGGGGGTTGCCCCATCCCCGATCGCCACTAAAATTTAATTATTTTTTCCTTGTGCCAGTATCACTTCCTGAAAATTTCATGAAAATCCCTCCATAACTTTTTGAGTTATCTTGCTAACAAACAAACAAACAAACACGCATGCACGCACGCAAACACACAAAGCAAAGTGATCACAATACCCCCTGGCAGAGGTAATTACAGCTTATGTTTTAAGTAATAATCTCCAACTTCATATTCACATGTTCATCCATTCCTTGCGTGTATACATAGAGAGAGAGAGCTCATATAGATGAAAGTGTACGGAGACAGGATGAGACAAGACAGTGGGACGAAACAGACATAAGACAATTTACACAAAAATCTTGTGTTCAGATGCATTTTAAGGGAAACACAGATGTAACAGGGACAGTCTAAAACACTTAAACACACTTAACATAGCTTAATGTCAGAAAACTGCGATCAGTTATCACCTAATTTCACATCTCTAGTCATACCCCTTTTTACCTCTCCTAAAATCAATACAAAAACTTTTATGGATGCTATATGCATAAAATGTTTACTTCTCTATAGGTGTACATTATAGAAAAAAACTTTAACATAGCTTAATGTCCGAAAACAGTGATCAGTCATCACCAAATTATGCATAGACATCTGTAATCATGTCCACTTTCACCGCTGCAAAAATCAAAACGAAAACCCCAATATTATGGACGAGGGTGCTGATAAGGGGGCATAAACAGGACCAATTCATGGGGCCCAGCATTTGTGGGGGGCCCATAGAGCAGTGGAGGGGGTCGAGTGGGTACAAGTTAGAAGTTGTGAAAATTTCCTGTAAGATCCGCTGTATAATAGAGGCATAGAAGTTAGGAGTCAGAAAGAACGTTAAGTTTCAGATTTGTTTTACGCTAGCATAAGTGAAGTTGTGTATGGACCGCACTCCCACCTACACCCCCCCCTTTTGATAGATTGAGAAGGCATCGAATTTATGAAGGTTCCACAACGTTTATGATTTCATGGGGCCCACATTTGATAGCGTTGCCCCTGATTATGGATGCTGTCCGTGTTAAGCCTTATTTTTCTGTTAATAAAACACTTTCCCTTCAGCACTGCATGTTTGAGTCCAGTCATTCACTCCATCTTAACAATTTGTATACGAGAGACAGAGAGAGACAGACAGACAATTCATCAAATAAATTTGGTGATGACTGATTGCAGTTTTCGGATATTAAACTACGTGAAGCTATTTTAAATTCCCCGTTACCTCCACCCTCATTTTGTGTCGCCAGATCCACCCCCCCGTCTGCGTTCCAGCTCCTCCCACTTTACAAATTAAGCACTGTTCTTAGTACTTTTAGCTCGTCAGTGAAATGAACAACAGCCATGGCCTTACGAAGGAAATGTGGTTAAAATAATTCAACATCTGTGTTTGTGTGAAAGAATGGGAGGAGAGAACCGGATTTATTGAAGAAAATTCAATACACATATGTAAAACATTAATCATGTGGGTAATTAGCAAGCTGTTGTTGGGGTTTTTCTGTCTTGTACATTTACATCATGACAGGTGGCTGAGGATGAAATAAATAAGGGATTCATGACAGGAGAGTGGCTACTGAGTGATATGGGATGAGAAATGACTCCCTCTGCCCTTGGTTAGAAATATGTTATGAACATTTTAATGGTGTAAATGATTTTGGATGTTTCTATGGAAAATAGAAATGAAAGAAGAATGTGGTCATTTTAATGTGTCTTGACTTGTATTTCATTGTAGACACTATGAACACAACATATCTCATGTTGTCTCTTTAACTTCATGTCTGTAAATATACATCATTTCCTCACAGTCATGTTGTAACCAGTAAAAAAAATAAAAACACTGGAACAGGAGAGTTAATGATGTCTTTATAATAATATGATAATAGAATAATTAACCCTTAGGGGTCTACGGTCACGGTCCTGTGACTCAAATCACATGGCATTTTCAACACGTCGTTGTGTCAGAAGTCTCGCAGACCACTGGGGACAACTGCATTCGAAAGTGCGGAGTTGAAACACATACAACCGGAGACATGGCAGTTTGAACTCGGAGCAAACAAACGTGAATAAAAGTATGAAAATCAGGTGGGGGGTGTTTTATTTCTGACCATACCTTTGTAATTTTTTGTCGTTTTTCAAAATGGAAAAATGTGGCTGAATCTGTGGATTCTAATTCACAGACTGCATTAGCATTACAGATAAGATTGAGAATGACCCCCACCTGAACAGGATGCAGAAAGTGGGAGGACCAAGGGGGTGAGAACATTTGTTATGGGTAACAAAACCAGAGAAAACGCCTATGTAAAGATATGCTTTAATGTCAAATATTTGAGTATAGTTTTAATTTATTACAATTTTAATTCTGTATACCTAATATTTGGAACCAATTTTCACTTTTAAAGTCTTTGAAAAGGTTCGTTAAGCATCTGCAAGTGGTATTTATGCAATAAATTATGATAAATTATATTAGATTTTTTCTGTTTTTTTTTTTCCTTTTGTGTTGATACAGTAGGTTAAAGTGAAAAAATAATTGGCAGATGAGATAGATGACATTGTGCTGAAAAAAAAAAAGATACCAAACATGGGTATAGTAAACATTTCTTTATATAGTATATAAAGGCAAAATCAAAAGTACTCAAAAATGGTCAAAATAAGCTCAGACCGCCAAGGGTTAAGGGTACTTTTAGTGTGCCTCCTACAAAACCAATGGAAAGAACACAAGAAAAAAACAAAAAAAAAAACAAAAACAAAAAAAAAAACAAACCACACAAACAAAACCATCGTTGTAATCTTTACAAAAATATGTGCAGTATATTCCCTTTCATAATAAAAAGATTGTCCAGTAATTTAACCTGTAATCCTCACCATGATTATTTTTTTCTGCAACCATCCACTGATCATTACAACAGAGTTAGTCTTTTGTCATATATTTGTTGTTACTCAGAGGCTTTACTGTAATATGTGCATGATCCACTAATGCTGAGCAAACATACTCATATGTTTTCCATTCTACTCCTCTGTATATGTAGTTTTAATTTTTTACAATTTTGATTTTATATACCTTGTATTTGGAACCAGTATTCACTTTTAAAGTCTTTGAAATGGTTCGCTAAGCATCTTTACAATGCAGTAGATTATATAAAATTTTTAAATCAGATTTTATCTTTTTTGTGTGTTTTTTGTCCTTTTGTGTTGCTATAGTAGGTTAAAGTAAAAAAAATAATAGGCAAATGAGATAGATGAAGTTGTGCTGAAAAAAAAGATACCAAACATGGGTATAGTAAACATTTCTTTATATAGTATATAAAGACAAAATCAAAAGTACTCAAAAACAGCCAAAATAGGCTCAGACCCCTAAGGGTTAATGATGTTATATAATACTGTTTTAATAAGCTATGGCAAATAAATAAGGTGATTGTAATTATGATTTGGTACAAAAACAGCATCCATGAAAAGTCTAGTTGAGGAGAGGATGTGTGGAGGATCACCAGTTTATCAACAAATGTAGACATTTACAGAGGAATTTGGTTTTTTCAGCCTCTCCAGTGCAGAACGGCAAAGATTGAAATAATAGTAATGCATTTCAGTCTGTAAAGGGATGAAGTCTAAGCTGAAAACCACTGTCTGATCCTTCAAGGGTACTACATTAAGAATCATTTGGCAAGGAAAGTTTAGGTAAATCAAAGTGTTTTACAATGTATGGAGGCATTAAAAAGCCTAGATGGTAGGAAATATAAAAACAGTGTAAGGCAACATGATGCATTTAAAACAAAATCTTAACCCTGAGGGGTCTGAGCCAGTTTTGACTGTTTTTGAGTATTTTTGATTTTGCCTTTATATACTATATAAAGAAATGTTTACTACACCCATGTTTGGTATCTTTTTTCAGCACAACTTCATCTATCTCATCTGCCTATTATTTTTTCAATTTAACCTACTATATCAACACAAAAGGCCAAAAAACACAAAAAAATATGAAATCCAATTTGAAAAATGTATATAATTTATGGTATAAATAACACAAAGACGCTTAATGAACCTTTTCAAAGACTTTAAAAGTGTATATTGGTTCCAAATATTAAGTACATCAAAATTGTATTAAATGAAAACTATAGTCAAATATTTGAGATAAAAGCATATCTTTACATCCACCCCCCCCCGGTTTCCACATTTGGCTCAGGTGGGGGTCATTCTCACCCTTACCTGTAATGCTAATGTATTCTATGGATTAGAATCTGCAGATTCAGCCTGTTTTTTCTGTTTTGAAAAAGGACAAAAAGTGATGACGATATGGTCAGAAATATAGCGCTTGCTTTATTTTGGTATAATAACGCTATATCGTTTCTTTGCTCCAGTTTCCAAACATCATATCTCCAGTCGTATTTGCTCTATCAGCATTGCACTTTCGAATGCATTTGTCCCCAGTGGTCTACGTGACCGACTTCTGACGCTACGGCGTGTTGAAAATGTCATGTGATTCAGTCACAGGGCCGTGACTGTGGAACCCTAAGAGTTAATAATAAGGTAAAGTTAACCCTTTACCGGGCAAGTGACTGTTTTTGGTCATTTCCACACACATTATAAGATAGTGACAGCAACAGTTCTGATGACACAACAATTTCAGGTCCAATGTGGTCTACAGGGTCTGTAAGGTCCACCTCTGCATGAACAGTGAGTGTACCTGCTTTGTTAGGTACCATGAGGTAATGGTACTAATGTAAGGAATGATGTTAAAGGGATAATGTGGATGTGGACAGGTGTATGGATCAGCACTTATGTTGTTGGAATGTTCTGAAAGTGATCTTCTAATGTTCTAAAATACATCTTACTTTAACCTGACATATTTTTTTCTTGGATTTTTTTATATATACTATATACTACTAAAGTTAAAGTAAAGGAGTAAAAAATCCACATCCACAACAGCATTTTCATTGTTGTTCTGAATCACACACAGTCCACTTCTTCCAAACAAAGACGTGGAATATTGATTCATTTGACAGCACTCCATGTTTCTACTGAGTAATGATACATCCCAAAAGCCCCAGAGAGGTGCCCAGAGACGTCCATGACACCTCTGGACTCAGTAAATGCAGTTCTAAGACTTCCTTTAGGTTCAGTAAAGACTGAACTGACATTTGTGTTGTAACATATTGCTGTACTTGTCCGGAAGGTTTGCATTAATCCTGATCCCATGTGGTCCTATCAGCTGTAGATGAAAGATGGTTCTCGATTCAGCATTGTCTGAGGGGTCAGAGGTCATGGGGTTCACCTTAGGTTTGCACCCTTTCCCTTTACACTCTGAAATACACTGAGATTCCTTGAGTCTTTTAATTCTGTTCTGCACTGTAGAGGGTGAAATATCCAATACTATTTTGAAACATTTCGTACATTTTCTCACACAACTGGGGTGGTGCGGTGGTGCAGTGGTTAGCACTGTTTCTAGCACCTCAATAGGTTATTTGGTCAATCTAAATTACCCCTAAGTGTGAATGTGCAGGTGAATGGTTGACCCGTTGGTAGACGATAGGCTCCAGGACCCTCGTGACCCTCATGATGTTAATAAAATGGATGGATGGACGTTTATTCACAAACTGGTAGACCTAATTGTCTGTCCATTTTTGCTGCTTCAGTACAAGACCTTTCCTAGATGCTGATTTTGGATTAAAACGTGATTCCAGGGCTTTCTCTGTCAACGCTCCCCAGAGGTGGCAAAAGTACTCACATTCTGTACTTAAGTAGAAGTACAGCTACTTGTGTGAAAAAATACTCTCATAAAAGTAGAAGTACTGATTCAACTCTTTTACTTAAGTAAAAATTTTTAAAAGTACAAATTCTTAATTGCAATAAAGTACAGCAGTAAAATGTAAAACTGCGTTGTTTTTTTTTTTTTTTGCCATGAATGAAACAATGGTTTTTTAACCAGGCAAAATAATAAAAGTTTCAGTTTTCTAATTCCACAGTGACAGGTATGGGCGCAGGCAAAATGAAATGAAATAAGGGTAGATAGCGGGTGATGAAGTGAATAAATAAAAGATTCATGGATGAAAATTATTTTCAGGACATTTAATGTTGATCATCATCTAATTTCATCGTGGTTGATCCACAGCTTGTTTTATTTTGAAGTGAGCTTCACCTCTGTTTACATCTGGTTAAAGACATCATTGAGCAGCACATATTACAGATTTATTGATGGCGTGTTTTAGCCAGAAATAAAGACCTTAAAAGTGAGTTACTGTGTAGACAAAGTGTTTAATCACAGGTTGGGTCGCGGTACAGGCGGAAAAGTTTGGAAAAAATGGACCCGTGCAGGACTCTGGTACTGACCCTGTACTGGACTCTGGTACTGACCCAGTGCAGGACTCTGGTACTGACCCTGTACTGGACTCTGGTACCGACCCAGTGCAGGACTCTGGTACCGGCCCTGTACTGGTCTCTGGTACTGACCCTGTGCTGGACTCTGGTACTGACCCTGTACAGGACCCTGGTACTGACTCTATGCTGGACTCTGGTACTGACCCTGTAGTGGACTCTGGTACTGACCCTGTACTAGACTCTGGTACCGACCCTGTAGTGGACTCTGGTACTGACCCAGTACTGGACTTTGGTACTGACCCAGTGCAGGACTCTGGTACTGACCCAGTGCAGGACTCTAGTACTGACCCTGTACTGGACTCTGGTACCGACCCTGTACTGGACTGTGGTACTGACCCCGTGCAGGACTCTGGTACTGACCCCGTACTGGACTCTGGTACTGACCCCGTACTGGACCCTGGTACTGACCCTGTACTGGACTCTGGTACTGACCCAGTACAGGACTCTGGTACTGACCCAGTGCAGGACTCTGGTACTGACCCAGTACTGGACTCTGATACTGACCCTGTGCAGGACTCTGGTACTGACCCTGTACTGGACTCTGGTACTGACCCCGTACTGGACTGTGGTACTGACCCAGTGCAGGACTCTGGTACTGACCCTGTACTGGACTCTGGTACTGACCCCGTACTGGACTGTGGTACTGACCCAGTGCAGGACTCTGGTACTGACCCCATACTGGACTCTGGTACTGACCCATATTGGACTCTGGTACTGACCCTAGTCACAGCCTGTGCTCCTTTTCTCCTCCACTGATTTTCCCTCTGAAGCGACATATTTTACACACTGTCACATCTGTTTAGTTTGAAAAAGTAACAAGCCTTTTCTGAGAATGTAAGGAGTATGAAGTACAGATATTTATGCAAAAATGTAGGGAGTAAAAGTAAAAAGTTTCCAGAAAAATAAACACTCAAGTAAAGTACAGATACCTAAAAAAATCCACTTAATTACAGTAATAAAGTACTTATGCTTTGTTACTTCCCTGTATTCAATCTGACGCTCCCACACTCTGGAGCAGCTTACCACTCTACATCTGCTCTGCCCCTTCCCTACCCATGTTCAAAAAGCACCTCAAATCATTGCTGTTCAGCAAGTCCTTTGACCCCTAACCCCCGCTCCTATAAGTGGGAAATCCCAGGTTTGTAAAGTCAAAGTCCTATCATGTATTGGTTTCAACCTGTTCACTGAACCAGCCCATTTTGATGAGCACAACTCCTCTTCCAGGTAAATGGATAATTATTGGAATCACCGGTGTTACGTGAGCAGGTTGGAACCAGTAAATGGCAGGACTTAGACTTGATGAACCTGGGATTACCCACCTCTGCCCACTCCCCTTTTTACCCCTTCTCTTTTATTTTTTTCTTGTGAAGCGACTTTGGGAACCATGAAAGGCGCTATATAAATCCAAGTTATTATTAATAACCTGCACATCAGCTGTTTTAAATCAAACAAATCAATTATTTATCCCCTCCCCATACTAACATGGATATGCTTTTGAATAATAATAATTCCTTCCTTTCTCTTAAAAAAAAAAAAAAAAAAGAAATCATCCGTACAAATACTTGGACAAACCATTGTTTCTGTTGGACTGAAACTGTGGACCTTCAATAATATTGGATGTATTACACAGACTTTAATCTGTCGTGATGGTGCACAGTAAAAACAAGTCATAAATTGAACTTACCTTAAGGCAGTGTTTCTCAAAGTATGGGGCGGGTCCCCCAGGGGGGCGCGAAGGCGTGCCGGGGGGGCATGGGATCTCTCCTGGGTGGTTGTTTTTTTTTCTCCTTCAGGTTAGAACATGTAGCAGGTGGAACTAATATTTTAGTGTTGGAGCACCCTGGACTCATTTTAAGGATGTCCACCAAACCAGTCTACTGCCATGGTGATGTGTCACTAGACTAGACAAAGAGTTTAGGTTTGGACAATGGACAAGGACTGAACTGGAAAAGAAAAATGTGGAATGTTTCTGTTTTTGCACAGTTTGTACAGTTTGCACTTTAATGTTCTGAAATGTGCAATGGAAACAGGCTCATTGCAACCACTGATATTGTTAAAATGTTCATCTTTATTACCAACATTTTTTTGTTGTTTAAAAAAAAAAAAAGTAACTTTATTGTCATAGTTGTAAGATAATTGTGCATTTCCAATTTTTATTTGGAAAAATATTGTCTCAGAGCAGTCTGGTTGAGTTTATTTGTATTGTTCAAGTAAAAATCTAAGTTATTTTTAATTTGAACAACAAATTATTCAAGGAAAAGCAAAAAGTATTGTTACAATATTGATGTTTCTTTCAATAAAAGTTATAATTGCACCACTGTTACAATGTTGCTGGGGTTGGGGGGGGGGGCTGGAGATTTTTCATCCTCCAAAGGGGGGCCCAACAGAAAAAGACTGAGAAACACTGCCTTAAGGGTTGGTTCAGGTTGCCAAAGGGTTAGGGTAATTTGCATAACTGTAATTTTCCATCTCCTACTGTTTCAATTATTTCTTGTTTGGGGTTGTAATATTATATCATAACTATAATAATTATATACATGTATTGGTTCAGACCAGGGTGCATAAGAGCAGAAAGATAAAGTGAACATATTTACTCTTCTGCTGCATTCATTTTGTGGCTAATTGTTGATCTATGTTAAAACTGACTCTGCTGCACAGTGACATAAACCAATAAAAAACTGCTGAGGTCTAAAGAAAGTGTTTGCTCAGGGTTTTGGTTTATTGGACATTGCAAATTCATTTCTTCTCACTTTTATGCTCATGCAGATTCCTTGAAGGTCTCTGGCTGCCAGTTGTTCCTGTTCTGCAAACCTTGCACATTTTGTCGACAAATACAGTATGCATAATTTCTGTAATAAAGAGAGCAGTTTGGCAGATAGTGTTATCATGGGAAAAGTGCAGATACTGAATAATTTGAATAATTTGAATTAGTAATGTGACTCGATAACACTTAGACGCAGTCATCCATTACATCCACTCATTGAAATTCCCCCAGAGACAAAATATGGTTTGACCAATACACAGAACAATTGCGGTTGTAGGAGGGAAGCTTTTGGGCTCTTAAATGTGGTCTGATTTTAAACCAACCACCTTCATAAGAGGGCTCTAAAGACACGGTGTTTACAAGACTATATTTCAGCTAATGTTCCTAAATTGCAGCAATCATATCAGTCAGATGCAACATTTCCATTTACAGTTATCAGTCACCTTTGTAGGAGAAGCCACAGTAACCGGAGAGCCCTCTTATGTAGCCACTGCACTGTAAAATGCTTCTATGCTTGGCTCCATCTCTTCAGGTTTGATGGTGCTCCATAATCAGCAGCTCCCTCAGATATGAGCTGGGCTGTGAGCCACATGGCGATAAACACCAAAGGAGAGGCCAGCTGTGAGAGCAGGAGAGAGAGCAGGAGCGAGAGAGCATGACCAATCCAACCACTATTGTGTGTATGTGTGTGTGTGTGTGTGTGCATTGTATTCTTAATGAACACTGATACAAATGGTTTAATGGCTCAGCGAGACATTTTCATTATGCTCCTCCCAGCTACTGTTTCAGAATATTTCTTTCTGAATAGATAAGAAAAGGCTGCAGGTCTGGCCGAGTGAAACAACTGGAGATTTTTTTATGCAAACTGGTAAAGGTTGAAATTCACACTGGCATACACATAAGTGAAAGTGTAATAGAGTAAACTAGTGTACCCCTTGGGAGCCAGGGTTCCAGATCCTGGACTTCATCATTGTTAACCTTTAGGGGTCTACAGTCACGGCCCCATGACTGAATCACATGACATTTTCAACACATCATAGCTTCAGAAGTCGGTCACCTAGACCACTGGGGACAATTATATTCAAAAGTGCGGACTTGAAACACTCTCCCAGTTTTTATTTGATGTTGATGGAGCAAATGCAACCTGAGATATGATGGTTTGAAACTGGAGCAAACAAGCGATATAGCGTTACCATAACGACATAAAACAAGTATCATATTTCTGACTATATCTTTGTCATTTTTTGTCCTTTTTCAAAACGGGAAAAAAAAAACAAAACTGGCCGAATCTGCAGATTCTAATCCACAGACTGCATTAGCATTGCAGGTAAGGATGAGGATGACCCTCTCCTGAACTGGATGCAAAAACCAGGAGGGCCGGGGGGCGGGTAAGAAAACCGGAGAAAACGCCTGTGTAAAGATATGCTTTTATATCAAATATTTGAGTATAGTTTTAATTTATTACAATTTTAATTTTATATACCTAAATTTTGGAATTAATATTCACTTTTAAAGTCTTTGAAAAGATTTGTTAAGCATCTTTGTGTTATTTATGCAATAAATTATATAAATTTTTCAAATTGGATTTTATATACTTTGAACGCTGGAACAGGAGAGTTAATGATGACTTTATATTAATATGATAATATAATAATTAACCCTTAGGGGTCTATGGTCATGGCCCTGTGACTCAATCACATGACATTTTCAACACGTCGTTGCGTCGGAAGTCACGTAGACCACTGGGGATAATTGCATTCAAAAGTGCGGAGTTGAAACACATACGACCGGAGACATGACGGATTGAACTCGGAGCAAACAAACGTGAATAAAAGTATGAAAATGAGGTGGGGGGGGGTGTTATATTTCTGACCATATCTTCGTCATTTTTTTTGTCCTTATTCAAAACGGAAAAAACTGTCTGAATCTGCATATTGTAATCCATAGACTGCATTAGCATTACAGGTAAGGGTGAGAATGACCCCCACCTGAACTGGATGTGGAAACCGGGAGGGCCGGGGGGGTGAGAACATATGTTATGGGTGAGAAAACCAGAGAAAATGTAAACGTATGCTTTTATGTCAAATATTTGAGTATAGTTTTAATTTATTACAATTTTGACTTCATATACCTAATATTTGGAACCAATTTTCACTTTTAAAGTCTTTGAAAAGGTTCTTTAAGCATCTTTGTGTTTTTTATGCAATAAATTATATTCATTTTTCAAATCAGATTTTATATTTTTTGTGTTTTTTGGCCTTTTGTGTTGATATAGTAGGTTAAAGTGAAAAAATAATAGGCAGATGAGATAGATGAAGTTGTGCTGAAAAAAAAGATACCAAACATCGGTATAAGTAAACATTCCTTTATATAGTATATAAAGGCAAAATCAAAAGTACTCAAAAATGGCCAAAATAGGCTCAGACCCCTAAGGGTTAAAACCAAGGGTGGGATGTGAAAAAGGAGGGGTGGGGGGTGGGGGTGGGGTCATTAAAATCAACATCCTGACCCTGAGGGGCAACATCCCGATCCCCCCACGGATATTTGCTGTGTATTCATGCATGCTGCACCACATTTGTCCAGCAGTAACCACCAAAGCATTCATGTGATTCTAGGCACTGTAAGCCTATTGTATTCCAACATTACTAATATCTCCCAAAATATTGGTCATATCAACTTGTTGTTTTTCCTAGTCTCTTCCTTGACTAAAAATGCATAAGTATACCAAACTGCAGCAGTCAGCTCTTTCCAGATTTTGTGTGATGCCTGAGACACACTCACAAACCCACACACAAACAGAGTCCGCTTTTCTTTTATTACCCTCGGCCCTCGCCACAGGGTATTGTCATCAGTTCGTTGTCAATCTGTCCGTCCGTCTGTCTGTCCGTATGTGCAAAAACTTTGGCGTGGACGGAAGGCCGAGGGTTTGCAAGTGCGGCACATTATGTTAATTTAGATGGTGTAGCCGGATGACGGTGGAGTGAGTGAACAGACTCAAAAACAGAATTATAAATTATATTATCTTCCTCTCCGTGTCAAACCAAATTCCTGAACAACCATGCTGATTGGTTGTTTAGCAGGTCAATGCCCGGACATCCTTTGCAAATGACATTTACGAAGACAGATGATCTTAAGGAATGAGCCTAATGGAACTTGCTTACACTTAGTGACTGTTGTCCTCTCAACATCTGTGTTTCATTATGTGCTCATCCAGAGGTGAAGATGAACCCAGAAACGAACAAAGGACTGAATGATAAAATCCCTATATGTGCCATGTTAATAATGTATTACATTATGTGTTAATGTTGATTAACTCAGCACGTTAACTCTTTTATGCATGTAATACTTAAGCCATTTGCCTGACCTGTGGTTTCACATATGTGTGTCCTGATCATGTTCACGGTAAATTATGTGAAAGTAAGAGTATCACTGCTTATAGCATGTCTGAATAATCATGCTATTATTTTACTGATGCTTAAGTGAGGTTACAGGTGATGTACAAAGTTTAAGGATCTTATTTCAGGATCTTATTTAAGGTTGGGAGAAGTTTTCTTACAAGTCTGCATGAGGTCCTCTCTCCCTCTCCTAAGGGGGGGAGAGAGAGATGATACTCTGAAATATGTAAATGACCGGCAAAAGGAGGCGTTTTCCCGCCGAAAACAGACAAAGAAGGCAACGCCCCAAGGCATCGATAACTCATCTATATGCACGAGGAAGGCGTGGCAAGCTGGTTTTTGGACAAACTATAAAAGTAAATGAAACCAACTTTTCAGCAGAGCTTTTTCCACCCTCGCTGCTCTCACCTAAGCAAAGAGTCTTTTCCACCTCTCCCAGGCTCTCACAGAGCAGAGCTTTTTCCACCCTCGCTGCTCTCACCTACGCAAAGAGCTTTCTCCACCTCTTCTGAGCTCTCACCTAAGGGCAAAGAGCTTTCTCCAAGGAGTCTTGACCATCTCCTTGGCTCTCAGAGCTGTTCCATCTTCTCCTGGCGAGCTTTCCAGAACCAGCCGCCAGAGCCAGCTGTGAACCTCCTCCAGCCAGCAGAACTTCAGAACTTCAGAGCTTCAGAACTTCAGAACTCCAGACCTTCAGGCCTCCAGCGCAAGCACGTCGCTTCACAGCCTGTTCCTGCTTCGAACTACGTCAGAAGACTTCATCCATCCGCCGTCAAGGCCGTGCCAGTTGCTGCATCCGCACCGCAACAACTTGTAAGAAAACTTGCTCCTGATTTATCTGAGTTGGTGTTATTCCAAGTTAAGTAGGTTTACCTCAACGTAACCTCACTAACATTATAATCTCTTGAATATAGCTATCTGCCAACTTAATTTACATATTCTCCTGTCCATAATCTCCTGCTCCTTTTGTTGTATTTGTCTCTTGTCTTTATGTTATTTGTGTGTCTTAGTTTAGTTAATAAAGTATTTATATGTATATAAATCCATTGCCTCAGTTGTGCTTTGTGTACTGTTATTCACACATGGGTTCATCTGTGCAGTCAACGAACTATCAGCCTATGCAAGATTTCCAAATTATTGTTTTGAGTTGATTTAAGTTTAAGTTTGGTTATAAATCTATAATTAAATTAATCAATAAATCAACACTCAATTAATCAATAAATTGGTATCCTATTCTTGTTACAATGGAAACAGATAAGAGTTGGGCTTGTATAAAAAAATTCTAACGCCAGACTGAACGATACACTAAATTTTATTTCTAGGCATCGTATTTTCACTCAGCACACATTTTCACTGACAGACATGAGACTGAATGAGTGTAGTTCAGTGTTTTTCAACCTTGGCATCGGGACCCCACGTGAGGTCGCCTGGAATTCAAATGGGGTCGCATGAACTTTCTAGAAATTGATAAAAATAAAAAATAAAAACAAAAGACAGTCCCAATACATAAAAGACACGACAAACTGTGAAGCTGAAGCTGAAGCTGAAGCACTGTGGTACTGTTTATCTTTCAAATGTTCATTGTGGTCAGTTTCAGATGCTGCAGCTCTTTCATAATTCATAGTTTGAGTTCTTGTTTGTTCAGTATTAATTTACTGCCTTGTAAATCCATGCTGGACTGACTGTACATATCCTGACCAAGGAAAATAAAATTCTCCCTTTGTGCAGTCATCTACACCTGGCTTTTCTGCCTCCATCCATAATAATATACATTATATAGACTAAATGTGTCTAAAATTAACGTTTATTTTCAACATAGTATAGCAAACTATTACATAATCAACAACTAATTAATTTTAGCCAGAAAATGTCTCCATTTTGAATGTCTTGTGTCGCCAGAAATTTGTGATGTTAAAATGGGGTCACGAGACAGAAAAGGTTGGGAACTACTGGTGTAGTTAATCTAGTTAACTCTGTAACACTTATGCATCTCTAAACTATTCTGACATCCACTAATAAACAGAAGATGAAGAAATAAAGCAGCATGAGCACAGCTCTAATAAAGTGTGGACATACATAGGTCATGAATACAAGGCGAAAGCAGGTGTTTGACATTGCAGTACTATTTAAGTTTTCTTTGAGACTTAAGTTGCCACGTCTCCTCTCCTTGTCACCCAAAAAACATTAAATTTCTAGTCAACATTGGCACCATGCACTGTGAGCAGCTTCCAACTTCCTCTACAGAAATGTGATTTTCTCGGTTTCACTCAGCACTAAATTAAATATAAAAATACTCATTGCTCAGTTTATAAGAATATTATAGTGTCTTGTCAAAAATAGTTACACACAATAATATTTGTGGTGGAGTACCTTTAGCTTTAGTAGAGTCTTCTTCAGTGCATCCCAGATATTCAGGTCAGGTCCAGGTCAGGCCTGATGCACCTGGTGTTGTCATGTTTAGGGCTGTGTATTGGCAAGAATCTGGCAATACGATACAAATCACAATTCTAGGATCACAATACGATATATCACGATATATCGTGATACTGTTAAAAAGGCAATATTTTGTTTGTTTCTTTTTTTAAAATGATAATTTCCTTGAATAACTGAATTACACCCGAAATATGCTCAAATACTTTTTTATTTTTATTTGATCAGAACAGGATCTGATGCTACATCACAAAAATTTTCCTGTGTTAAAACTTAAATTATGTTTTACAGACATTACAGTTTAAGATCCTGTTCAAATGTTCATATTCTATTAGTTCAGAACTAACATCATAACATTATTTTTGTGCAATCCCAACAAAGGAACTAACATCTGCCTCTCAGACAGTAAAAAGTGCGTTTAGGATGCTTCAAATAACCATTATTTAATAAAACAGTGTTAAATAATAATAAATGAAATATACAGGGTGGGGAAGCAAAATTTACAATATTTTGAGGCAGGGATTGAAAGACAGTGTATGACCAATTAGTTTATTGAAAGTCATGAGAATTTATTTGCCACAAGAAAACTGACATAATAGAAAATGTTTTTATTCTATGTGTCCTCCTTCTTTCTCAATAACTGCCTTCACACGCTTCCTGAAACTTGTGCAAGTGTTCCTCAAATATTCTGGTGACAACTTCTCCCATTCTTCTTTAATAGTATCTTCCAGACTTTCTCGTAATAGTTTTGCTCATAGTCATTCTCTTCTTTACATTATAAACAGTCTTTATGGACACTCCAACTATTTTTGAAATCTCCTTTGGTGTGACGAGTGCATTCAGCAAATCACACACTCTTTGACGTTTGCTTTCCTGATTACTCATATGGGCAAAAGTTTCTGAAAAGGTATGGATAATAGTGTTAGGTATGATTATGACATTAATATATGTTTGGTTTCAAAACAATTGATGTAGTATCTGCTGAGAAAAAACAACTAAATGTTCATTGTAAATTTTGCTTCCCCACCCTGTATACAATAAAGAAAAACAAAAAATAAAAATGAACCTCCGCCATATCTGCATTTGAATAAATACCTAAAAATATCAATACAGTACTTTTTAATATCGATACAGTATTGTGAAATGAAATATCACAATATATTGCACAACCGATATTTTCTTACACCCCTAGTCATGTCGGGATGTGTCCGTTTCATCAGGAAAGAAAAAATGTCCTCTGGTGTAAAATCTGGCCAACTAATATAGGCAGACATCGTTGGTGAATGTAGACCTGACCAAAATGAAACAACCCTGGATCATAGTACTTCCCCCACAGGCTTGAACCGTAGGCAGTAGACATGATGGGTAATCACTTCATCCATCACTCTAGAATGGTTAATCTGGACTCATCAGACCACTTGACCTTTCTTCCACTGAAACACAGTCCAATCTTTATTCTCTCTAAGGGCCCCTTTACACAGCATGGAGCGATCGAAATTTGGCCTGATCTCTTAACGGTCTCCTAAGCCTAGAAAAAGCTGTTTCTGTGTAAATGTTTGGAGATCCCTGTGCGCTCATGCCTTTGGCCCCCCTACTTTAAACTGTCTGGTCAGTCCGTCAGGCAGGGGGGGGCTAATCGAGATAGTTGTACCCATTCCCTCATTGATCTCTCATCATCTTTTACCTTCGGGGTGAAAAAAGTTCATTGAAAGACTGCTGAGAGATCATTGGGATATCGATGAGATGGTTGAGGGCTCCTTGAGCATTCATTGAGAGATCGATTCCCTTGGTGATCGTTGAGAGATTGTTTTGGACTGAGTCAAAACTTTGAGGAGACCGTGGAGATCACTGGAAGATCATTTAGAGATCTTGGTGATAGCTGGGCGCTCTTTGAAAGTTCGTTGAGAGATGTGGCCATTTTTTCATCGCTCATCGATCTCTCAACAATCGCCACCCCTGTCTAAAGAGGGTTTAATAAACTGGTGGTTGTTGAAGAAATGAGAATGTAGAATCCAGGTCAGGACTTTTGTTTTTGTCAAGCTGTGACCAAATCATGCTCAATAATGACAACAAATCTAGTCAGATGTAGTGTCATGACGCCGTTGGCATTTTTGCTGGTGTCGGACACTTTTCCTGTCATAGTGATAAATGTCAGTCCAGCCAATTTGAATAAATCAAACCGGTTAAAGAGGCCACATCGGACCAGACCACCAAAACCAAGAACTGACTCAGCTCATTTATTGATTCCAAACTGCTTAGTCCTTGTGGGGGTGCTGGAACCTATCCCAGCTACACAGTGAACATAGGGTACACCTTATATGTGTCACCAGTTTATCACAGGGCAACACGCACACTTACAGGTGATTTAAGTTGAACAGTTAACCTATTAAGTGTATGTTTTTAGATGGTAGTAGTAGTAGTAGTTTATTTGGTCGTTAATAGCTTTAAACAACAAACAAAAACAACATATCCATTGTTCCATATACAATGCGACCGAAAGGGTTTAGGCTGAAATTAAGATTTATTTTGCCTAACCCGATTTACAATTAACACAATGTTTCCATATGAAACAAACAACATTTTTTTCAATGTAATCATTGCTAAATATACAACAGAAGAGAATACATATTTAATTTAATTCAGGTAAATCATGTCCTTATCTCAACTAACAATATTGAGTCTTTTAAACAAGTATTTTCTTTAGTCAACCCTGAGCTCTATATTTTTGAATAATAGTTAATTTGTACATATTTTTAAAAGATCTTCCAGGCCATTCCAAAGAGTAACCCTTCTAACAGAAACACATCTAATTTTTTTTTTTTTATTTGTTCTTGCCTTAGCTTTTTTTTTTAAAATGCTGGTTCCTCTGAGGCTATACTGACTTTTCCTACATTCAAACATCTCCCGGATGTAAGGTGGGAGAAGGTTATTATGTGCCTTGTACATCACTACCACTGTATTAAAGTCAAAAAGATCATGTATTTTCAGTAAATTAAGCTCTGTAAAAATAGAGTTTGTTGGTATATAAAAATCTGCTTTAGCAATAATTCTTAATGCCTTTTTTTTTGAGGTAACAAGATAGGATGAATATTTGAATAGTAGTTTTCCTATATTTCTGCACCATAATTTAGGTATGGAAGAATGATAGAATTATATAGAATTATATAGTATAGTAAGAAGTGGATATTTATCAAGTATAGTTCTCATTTTACTAAGTACGGCTATGTTTTTCACTAATTTTGTCTTCAATGGTAACACCTAAGAACTTACCAGTAAACACTCTTTCAATTCTATGTCAATAATTTTGATTTCAATTTGACTACTAATCTCTCTATTTCCAAAAATAATGGTGAGAGGAAGTTGGAGAGAACCCACACAGACATGGGGAGAACATAAAAACTCCATATAGAATCAGACCCAGGACATCAGTGCTAACCACTGCACCAACGTGCCACTCATTGATTCAACTCAATTTATTACCTACTGACCCATATCTCACTGGCAAGTAACATCTAATTAACAATCCATACACTGAAGTGGTCTTTGATTGCAATCTCAATTTTATAATTCTAATTTAAGTATGCTCTTCCTCTTCTATTTGTTTGCAGAACACTTTTCTAACATTCTATGTAAACATACAGGGGTTGGACAAAATAATGGAAACACCTTCACCTCAAGATGATAATGCCCCAATCCATACAGCTAGAATTGTTAAAGAATGGCATGAGGAACATTCTAATGAAGTTGAGCATCTCGTATGGCCGGCACAGTCCCCAGACCTCAACATTATTGAGCATTTATGGTCAGTTTTAGAGATTCAAGTAAGACGCCGATTTCCACCGCCATCGTCTCTAAAAGAGTTGGAGGGTATTCTAACTGAAGAATGGCTTAAAATTCCTTTGGAAACAATTCACAAGTTGTATGAATCAATACCTCGGAGAATTGAGGCTGTAATTGCTGCAAAAGGCGGACCTACACCATATTAAATTATATTTTGTTGATTTTTTAAGGTGTTTCCATTATTTTGTCCAACCCCTGTAACCATGTGTTAAATATGAGTGTGCCAAAATGTTACCAGTGTCAAACCATAAGGACAAAAACTTCCGATCCGACTCTATTCACTAACCCTGATCAAATATGTTTGCTTCATTGTTGCTTCTGGCACTTCTATAATTTAATTTAGTTCCTTATTCTGCATTATTCAGTCAAAAAGAGGTGATTTTCTTTTTTTTTTGTGAATTGATATGTACTGTACGTAAATGCCAAACGCTGAGTTCTGTAGAACATGACTAATGGCCTGTCACAGCAAAAGTAAACATGCTGCTTTTCATCAGTTTAACATTACGTCAGATTTAAAAAAGGCTAAGCATTAGGAAAGGTTGACCTTTTTCTCTTTTTTATTTTGTTTTTCCCACCAGAGTGTGTTCATTATTAAACATGGTATTTGCAACATGATAGATTAAATACTTGTAGACACATTTTTATGGCTGATTAAAGATCATAGAATGCATAAACATAAATGCACAACAACATAAATGCCAGGTTTGGGGAGCTGGAAAGATTGCAGAGCATTTTCCCTCTTCATATTTCAGAAATACAGTCATATCCCGAATAAAGAGACAAAGAGAGAGAGAGAGAGAGAGAGAGAGAGAGAGAGAGAGAGAGAGAGAGAGAGAGAGAGAGAGAGAGAAAAGACTCAAATATTTAGTTTAATGATGAGAAGTACAAATTGAGTCTGTATAATAGCTCCATGGGTATCTGATGGATTATTTTGTTTACCTGAACATACAAAGTACTATTTTGATTTCTGCCACTTTCTGTTATCTGAGCTTATCTTTGTTAGTCTCTTCTAATCAAAAATTCTACATGTTAGGTCTAATAATTAGAACCGCCGATAAAGACGTGGAACAAAACAATGGGTTTTCTGAAAACCTCTGCAATTCAGGGAATGGATGTCAGGAGTTGTTTTTGATCTAACAATCTGAATTGAAATGATTTAGAAGGGATTTTGTTTCAGATGCAGTTTTTTTTCGTCGATGCTGGTAGAGAAAACACTGTAATTGTGACAAAGTTGGTAAAACACACAACACTTGTCATCAGTCTCCAAAACACCACAATCCTCTTACTGCTGATTTAATTTAATTTAGTTTTGTTTAACCTTCACGACACATTTCAGAACATTTTCAGTAAAGGTCTAAACGTAGAACTATCGCTGGTTTGTTTTATGTTTTGCATTATCTTTATTTTTAATCTCCATAAGGCAGTACTTTTTTGTACAATAAAACACTGCTTAAATTAATTTCAGCTACTGTTAATTGTTCTAAATTTAGTATTCCATAAGCAGGGAGTAGATACATTTGGATCACTAATATTTGTGTTTATTGTGTGATTATGCATTTGAATATTATGTATTATTACAATATATTTAACCTTGTAAAGCCTTAACCATTAAATCATTAACAGAAAATTCCAGTTCTTTGAAACTGGAGCCTTTATTGGTCCTTCTGAACAACCCAAATAATTTTTTTTTTTGCAAAAATCTCAATTTCCATGTATGAGTTTTAATTTTTGTATCATATTTGAGACATCGGGTCTCAATGCTCAAATATTATTTTTGAACCAACAAAAACATAATTTTACACAATCATGTCTAACAAATTGGTAATTCCTTTTCAAAATTGCCAAAGTTCTGCCTCCTTTCTCAATAATGATAATCTTGTAGTGTCTCTGGAAAGGCCTCTGGTGAACGAATTCCTCCCCCGTGGTGGATTATCTGTGTATTGCCTGTTTCTAATTGTATACATCAGGTTTTACAAGAAAAAAAATACCACACTGATTATGTACAGGGCTTCAAAAGTCATGTATCAAATATGATACGTTTGGCATTATAGGGTTAAGTGTATTATGTAATTATTAAGTGTATTATGTAAGGATTTCAATTTGTTACAAGCTGAGTTGAGCATTGAGAATTTAATTTATGGAAATGTGAAATTATATGATTTCATCCATGTTCATAGTATGGAGAAACCCTTTCTAAAGGGTTTCCTTTTTAGGTTATTGTACAAGTTGAGTTCTTTTGACTTGAAGGAGTGATATTTTGCTTTTTTTTATGGAAGTATAAATTTTAAAACATTTCCCTGTGGTCTACATAAACTGTAAATGCTATGGTTGGGTCTGAATTCTTCATTAATTCAACTTCACAGGTCCATCTTCAACCCTATTTCTGACTAATGACACCAGAAAGGTTGTTTTGAGCACTGGTCCTTTAAATGCAAATGACCGCCCCCCAGGTGCTTCTGTGTCCATTTTAGCTACTTGTGTTCACTAATTCAACCAACAACTGAATATTTTAGGTAATTAGGTCAAAGTTTGGACATATTTTCAGTATGGATTACAACCACTGCTGCTGACAAACAAGTATGTCGTACTCGGAGAAATGTTCATCTGAAGTCTTGACCTTATATGTGCAAATGTCGTCACGTAACTAGTTATGGACATAACAAATTAAGCAGGAATTAAAACAGGTTGTAGAAATCCACACGATTTTTGCAAGAATGAATATAAAGATAGCTTTGCAGCACCTGGAGGGTTCAAATTCAAACTTTGGGAACTATTAGGGTCCAAATACACAAATAAATGTAGTAAATACTAATAAAAGTGGGTTTAGCAAAATAAAAATATTTCTTTGGTTTTGGTATTTTCAGGCTGTCACTCATTTTTGGTAATAAATGCAGATATATTCTATCTATTACCAGGCTCAGTAATGAATTTGTGAATTTTTAAAGATTTCAGACACATCATTAGTACATTTTGAGAAATAAAGTAATGCTTCAGGCTCTAACCATTGTGGGTGTTTTTTTCTTTCTTTCTTTCTCCTTGCTTTTACAGGTAAGTTCTGCACATGGAGCGTGAACCTGAGCGAGAAAACGAGAGAGGAGTGAATGAAGATCTTCCATCTCTTCAGCACCATTTGTGTCTCAGCGGGTTTGTGACTGTCTGTGTAGGTTCGCTCACGCCAAAGATAAGATGAATGGAAGCGATTAGTTCCCTTAAATCAAGTGTGTCCGTTTGTGGTTCTGGCGTTGCACCTGTTGTGTTTTAAGGCGGCAGTGTTTGATGGATGGTCATTAAGAAAAAAAAAAAAAAAAGCAGTACTAAACAGAAACTTTTTTTTTGGTGTTATCTTTGCGGCTGTGGTCTACCAGTATGTATTGCATGGCACCATGTGCTCACTAGCATTAATCAGAGCCTGACCTACAGTCTGTATCCCAGAGGATCATGTGCCTTGGATTTTAACATTCCAAGTCAGTGCCTCCAAGACTCAAACTCCATTATTCTGCCTTCCCTTTTCAAAGTATTTTAACATCATCCCTTGCTGTTTCCCTTCAGATTACCAAAACACAAACTCCAATTTCATTAAATCCCTTAGGACAGTGAAAGGAGCATGTCTACTATTGGTCTTCCTTTTTGTGTCTATCAGTAAAATGAAACCCAGCAGCATTGTTTATCTCTAATCAGTCCCCACGCTGAGCTGCTGAATATTTGAGTGTTTCTCAGCTGAAAACTGTCTTTTTTTTTTTTTTTTTTTCCTACTGTAAATGGTTCTAATTTCCTTCCGGCTCCAGTTGTGTGTCGTCAGGGCAGATGTGCTGGTGTGACTGTGATCAGGACCCAGTATGCCGCATAATAACATCCTGCTGGGAGATCCATGAGGTTACAAGGCAGATTAACTGCAACATCAACCAGCATGCAGGATAAATGAAAAGGCTGGAGATAAAACAGTGATATGCAGTTACTCGTGTAGGAATTACTTCATAATAAAACCACAGAGAAATTCTTGAAGGCTAAAATCCCAGAGAGGGAAGCAGAGAAAGAGAACAATCCTCCATGATTACTATTTAAAAAAAGAAAGTCATTTGTTTTTGCTGCAGATATTTTTTTTCTCAGCTTGGCTTCTTTCTTTTCTGCGTGGTGTCACCAGTGATAGCCTCACACTGTGTGTGTGTGTGTGTTTTTGCTGTGAAATAAAAGCTTGAAAATTACTGGTGTGTTTTGTGAGATCAGGCCCTCTTCGGATGAGGTGTAATGAACAGAAGGAACAAAATGGTATCGATACTGTTCTGCCTCACTGACATATTGACTTGATAAAACTCTACAGCGCAGCTTTATCGCACGTGCATCACTCAGACTACTTTTTTTTTTCCCTTTAAATCAAGATTAATGTGAGCGCTCCATTATACTGTCCATTGTGTTGACTTATTAACATGTTTTCTTCGGCTTCGCTTATTGCACCCCGGGCATAATTGATCTCTCTGGTGCTGCTCTGTCATTTTGTTGATATTAAGGCTACGTTCAGACAGCAGATCTTCATGCACAATTTGGATTTTTTGTGAAATCCAATTTTTGTGTGCTCGTTCATATTACAAATTAAATGCGACTTCTATAACATAAAATGTAGATGGGAATTGGAAATGAATACACACATACCAGATGAGGTGCAGGCAGATATATGCTCTGAAGCCCATATGGTCACTAATTCTAGTTTATGGAGAGAGTTTAAATGGAAAGTTGTCACAAGATTTTTCAGGATACCAGAGTTAATTTCAAAAATGAATCCCCTGAATCCTAATATCTGCTGGCGAAACTGTGGGGCTCACTTAGGGAACCATACCCACATATTCTGGACGTATCCTAAAATCAGACCTTTCTGGGATGATGTATTTGTTGCTGTGAACACAGTTTTCAACCAAACATTTTCTAAAGATTTAAAGTTTGCTATTTTCGGTGTAATCCCAGAAAGTTTAGAGGGAAATAACCAAAAATACCTCATGCGAATTTCACTAACGGCAGCCATTAAATGCATCACTATCAAGTGGTTGAAACCTAAACCTCCAACATATAACATCTGGATTGAGAAAGTGAGGGAAATCTATCAGATGGAGCAAATTACATATGTACTTAGAATTCAGGGAGAGCTATTTACAAAGAGATGGAGTCCCATGATTAAGCTTTTAATGCAATAAGCATTCAGAAGTGGTTGTATACATGTATGTTATTTATATGTATGTATGTATGTATGTATGTATGTATGTATATATCTTAGTTATTATTATCATTATTATTATTATTATTATTATTATTATTATTATTATTATTATTATTATTATTAATAATAATAATAATAATAATAATTATAATAATACTTTTATATTTATTTATTAATTTTTTGTCATTCATGTTTCATTTGTGATAGGTTGTAGTCAATATCTACTGTAGCTATAGATTTTGTGTGTGTGTGTGTGTGTGTATGCCATATGGGGATATGTGATTATATATATCAATGTATGTAAAATGTCTTATATATTTTGGATGAGCAAAATCAAATAAAAATTAAGTTTACATAATATGTGACCATGTAGCACGCACTGTGTTTATGGAAGTAATTATGGGGGCATTTCGTATCGGCGTGTGTGTGTGGCACTGATAAAGTTTTTCTACAACCGAAGTCAGCACCATTACAGTCAAATAATTTTAAGTAGAAGATTAAAAAAAGAGAAGAGCCAGGTTTTTTGCTGTGGCCTTTTGTGGTGCCATGGCTGCTACGTCTGTACAACGGAGTATTTGGATGTAGAGTCGGAGTCAGGAGTGGTGGGATAGTGATGTTAGCGGCTTCAATGACACAGACTTCATTCATAATTTTCGAATGACAAGAAGAACGTTTAAATATATCTGTGACCCCCTGTCCGTAACACTCTCACGACAAGACACTGATCTCTAGCGACCTATATCTGTTCGCAAGTGTGTTGCAGTCGGGCTGTACTGGCATTTCAATGACGTAAAGGTCGGATAAATGCGACCTGGCCGTTCAGACTGACATCGCATTGCAAAATATCCAATATGTATCGGATTTAGGACCACACATGAAAGTGGCCTTGGTCAGATTTGACAAAATCAGATTTGTGCTGTTCAAAATGTCTTTAATAGGTCAGATACAGGTCAAATAGTGGCAAAAAAATCAGATTTGGGCCACATTTGGCTGCGGTTTGAACGTAGCCTAAGTCACCCTGCTTTTAATACTCACCTATCTATTTAACTGTTAAAGACCCAGATATATTTTTATGATGACATCCAATTTAATTTTTCTCTACATTTAACCTTTCCTAAGGGAGTTCTCACCATTTATTATTTCTCACCATTATTATCCCCTATATTTTGCATTTTTTCTAAGCAAAATCAGGTATTTTTCCATGTTTAACTTACTCATAATGTAGCTCTTTATAAAACCTTAGAGGAGATTCAAAGGCTATTATATCAAAACAGAGAAAACTGAATAAAACCAGACTTTTCCCCAGCAAAATACATCATTTACTGAATAGAAAAACAAAACAATTACATCAATATTGCAGAATATGACAGTGTTTCCACATTCACTGCAGAGCAACTGATGATGAAAAGCCGAGAAAAGCTGTATTTTGCTTGAATTATTTAAGTATATTGATAGGATTAGTGGTTCACAAATTATTAAACATTTTGGATCAGTATATGCTTTTGGTCACTGGTGTCTGTTTGGGTGTGTGAGGATTAAACCAGTATTGACTGTTGTTTTCAATAAATGTGTGTGGTTGAATCCTATTTAATTCAGAGGCCTTTGCAAGTTTAATGTAATTCATTCAAACTCTTAGTATCAAATAATGAGGGAATTATCCAAATGTGAGTCTCATTTGTCTCTGTTTCATGTTCAGAGAAAATTAACAGTCAAGTAAAACCTCATTGACATCAGAGCTACACAATTTGGTAAGAAAACAAAACAAAACAAAAAAAAAACAAGTGGTGTCAGGTACAACAAACCCCGCCCCTCACACGTATTGTAGTTTATTTTGGCATTGATCTAGCTGATGTCACCATGTCTATGTGTCTGCTGATGTCAGCATATTAATTGTCTCTATAGCCTCTATGGGCCAGGTTTGAAGTAAATTGAAATAAAATTGATGATTTTATAGAAATGTGAAATTTTTGCCCCTTATTAGTAAATGGGAGAAGAAAAAAGATTTTAGAAATTCATGAAAAATTTTAACTTTGACCTACTTTTCCCAAAATCCATCCCAAGATCCAGTCTGGGTCACTGGAAATCTATAAACCCAATTTGGTATGAATTCAACCAATACTCTGCAAACATCTAAATCTTACCAAGTGTATTTTTCTCTTTTATACTCAAAATATTTCGTCACACTTACAATAAGACATAATCACCTAAAGAGTAACTTTTCAGTGAGATATAAGATCTTATTTTTAGACAATAGATCTTGAAAATCTTATTTCAAGAAATCTTACCAAGATAATTTTTACTTGTTCCATTGGCAGACTTTTTGCATTTTTTCTGCATTCTTGCAGATGAGACTTGTGGCGAGTCGTGTGAATGTATCGATGTATAATATGTGGGGGAAAAAAAGCCAGAACTGAATAAGCAGTGATTGTGGGAACATGGAATTTGTCAAACATGTTTGTGACAGAAATTTTGTTGGGGCACTTGCTCCACTGGCAGATTTTTTTGCTTAATTCATGTTTTTTTTTTTTGTTTTGTTTTGGGTTTTTTTTTTTTTGCTTAATTTAAGCAAAAAAATCTACCAATGGAACAAATGAAAATTATCTTGGTAAGATTTCTTGAAATTGGTGAAAACACAGTAATGTCCCGTCAAAGAGCAAACTTTAATTGATTGCCATTCAAACATATATTTCATTATAAAGTAGCTCCTTGTTTTGAATAATTCCTTATGGTCCAACTAAAGCAAAAATGAGTTTAAAGGTAAAAATGTGGGTCATTTAGCAACACTAATCTGTCAGATTTTCTCTAAAATGTCCACTCAGAGAGATTTCAAATACCATATTTTCACCTAAATAAGATTTTCAGGATCTATTGTCTAAAAATAAGTTCTTATATCTCACTGAAAAGTTACTCTTTAGGTGATTATGTCGGTAAGATTTTGATTTTTGCAGTGTAGTTTTGCTGCTAGAATGTTAAACAAACAAACAAAATGAACCAAAAACAATAATAATAATGATTCAATTTGTTATGGACAATATTGAAACTAGCAATTTGAGTCTTTTTATTATTTATTGTATTGTCAACTCTAACTTCATAAAACAAAAACATAAAGGCAATATATTTAGAATTTCTTACTTGTGTTTGTAGACACAACTGCTCAAACTTAGCACATCATCACCAATCAGTGAACGAGGCAGCGAGAACAGCGGTCAAGTGAGGAGTAACATGAATGGGGAGAGCGAGTGGTGTAGCGAGAAAAGAAGCCATAAAATAGAAAAATAAATATATTTCCTGATTCTGTCAAAATGGTTAAATTTGAAACTTACACACACCCACACACACCTTCGTTAAAATCAATGGGAATTTTCTAGAGGATAAATACAGCAGAAGTACATTCTTTATCCAGGTCTTTCAGAGGATGAAATGTTTGTACGAATGTAGGTTCTTTGCCCGAAGTTTTGTCTCTCGGACACCACTGTGCAGTAAGTGAGAAGAAAGAGACAGAGGAGAGAGAAGTCACTTCATTTTTTATTTTTCTGCCCCCACACACTGCACGATGCTGTTATTGATTGGCTGAAGGAAACGTCCCAAACACAGCAAAACAAGAGGAAAATAGAAAGAACTGACAGAGCGCAAGGTCTCTGCAGGTGAATACACCACCACTCACTGACAGAAGGTCAGAAGAATCTATATATTGGTCTTGAAGAAAAAAACAGAACTAAACTGTAGAGACTTTCATTTTGCATATTTTACACAGAACTTCTGTCTGGTCAACGCAAATGAAGTAAAAATATCAGCAGCCTTTTCTAGTTTTACAGGCAGACATTGCAATTGGGATTAAATTAATCATTCTTTCTCCTTAATTATTAAGATACAGTTTATTTGTTCTGGTTAAATCAGAGGATATTAAATACTTTACTTCACACGCACAAAATATTATTTTCTTACCCTAATTCCACAAGAAAAAAAATCACTATCTGAATCTTTTGTAGTATTTAACAGCAGGTAAGACATGTTTCTCCTTTTGACGAAGCTGTCATCAAAACTTATATTCAGGCTAGACTGCATGCAAGTCCAAAAATCCTATTGATAATTCAGCTTTTCAAGTAATTATGCTGTTTTCAATCCCTGTAGGAAATTTGCAGTGCATTTGGAATAATGGTAGAATAATAGATTGCGTGTGGAAACAACCCCTGTTCATTAGTCACAGTCTGTCAGCTTAATAGTGTCACAGATATGTCTCTTCTCTTCAATGTGGTAATGCTGGTTTTGTTATCTGTTAGACTTTTTTTTTTTTTAATATTAGTCTTTTTTCATTTCTTTTTAAACTGCAGAGTAGATAATTTTACTCCATAGTATTTATTCTGTGTAATTTCCTTCCTGGTTTATTGTTCTAATATGTTTCCTGTCGTCTGCTGTTGCTGTTTACACGCTGTACCAACACCCTCCTGCTCTTCTGCTCTTAACACATTTCTTCATATTAAGCCTGGCATTTGGAGGATTGCTTCATCCACAGATACTATTAAGGCTTTAAATGGTTTAAATTCCAGAAAATGCGAAAAGATTTACATGCTCATTAAATATACATAAAAGGCATTTTGGGTAGGATTGCCACCCCCTAAATGTGTAAATATTTTTCTTAAATCATCCTTCTAAAATGCTGATGTCTCAACAGATCTTTCTAGCTGGCTGAATTTCTACTTTCGGAATGTTCTGGACATTTCTGGGGTTATATGCGTGACTTATTATGGAAATAAGCAGACAGAACATTTTCAAGAGAAATGGTTTTGTTTACAAGCCATAAGTGGGAATGTATAACTATGCAAAGATGTTACATTTAAGCTGAATGATGATACTAACCCAAAGCAGCGTCCTCCTGCTGCAACTGCAACGACAGGGAGTTGTTGGAAACCATTTCTGTTAATCTGTTTATTTCTGCTCTGATGTAATTTGTCCCTTGACACATAGCACAGCAGCAGCTGTCAGTCAGATAAAACAAAAACTGGTGCCGTGTTGAGCTCAGTAATACAACTAAAGTAGTGAACCCGTCAGAGGAGGTGCATTGGTATGACCGTCCACACACGCGTGCACACACACACACACACACACACACACACACACACACACACACACACACACACACTTCCTCTGATTGTCGGATGATGTCAGGAATCCTGTGGAGTCAGAGGATCTCTCAGGGGAGAAACAGAAGCTGTGACAACTACAGTATAACACACACACACACACACATATATACACACATATACACACACACACACACACAGAGGAGCTCTGACAGTTTTGACTGTATTACTGAAGTCAACTGAAACAGCTTGATTCTGCTCTCTCTAAAATATGTGTGTGAAAATTACCGTTTTTTGTTACCGATTTACACTCCTGAACACTGGATAAAAAAGACCAGTATCCAGAAAAATGTAATCTAATATTATACAAGCTCATGGATCTGGTACATATTCATGACATTTAAGGAGAGAATCGTAGAAGACCGAATCCATCATCGATGCTTATATAGTAGGCCTCTAACGGTACACGTACCGAACCGAACCGTTTCAGTATGCACCTGTTCGGTTCAGTATACAGCTGTACCGAAACGGCACAGTATGATGAGAAAAAGAAAAAGGAATGAAAGATGTCATTCGATGTGGAACTTTAAATCTGCGCAAGTTTCACACGGACATATTGAAGGAGCACACATTGACCCGAAATATGAAATAGCAGTTGATATAAGGTTAAAAAAAAACAAAAAAAAGAACAAATATGATGTGAACCTGGAAGGAAGAGACTGAAGACCCTCCACCATCATTACAGTCCAGTTTGGATCAGTTCAGGTCCCGGTGAAAGACAACAACGAGGAAAGAGACATTAATAAGACGGACATTGTTTGGCCCCTAGGAACTACGGTAGTTCTAAAACATTTACACTAGCTCTGCCTGTCTGTCTGTCTGTCTGTCTATCACACACGCTGTATAATAGAGGAATAAATAGAACGTTGAAAATATGTAAAGTTTCACTTTCGTTTCACGACAGCGTTCATTACGTTAATTATGGACCGCACCCCTAGGTATATAACTGCGCACCCCCCCATCCCCCGACTCCAAAAAAAAAAAAAAAAAAAAAATCCCCCGTGCACACAGGCACACACAAATACACACAGTGTCCTAAACAGTTTGTTCTCTGTCCTAAAATAAATAATTTGGTTCATTGTGTTGTCAAAGTTCCTCTTCAGTTTGTTTAAACAGAATACCAGTTTGTCCTCTTGTTAATGTTGCACTTCATGTGGAATTTTAGTTTTTTATTTTTATGCAGAATGTGAACTGACAGAACTGTGATTAGATTTTTCTTGTTTGTTCGAAACTACCTTTCAGGGAAAAGTGCAATACTAATGTTTAAAATACATTTAGTAATATTAATAATTTATTTTATTTTCTATTTGATTTGTAGCAGCAGAATTATATTTTTCCTGTTTTTCTATATTCTGTTGTCTCCAAAAATTGGGGGGAAAATGTTAAAAAAAATTCATAAATGCATTAACAGACATTTTGAGGGGTTTTCTTTCTTCCTGTACCGAAACGAAAAAAACTGAACCATGGCTTTGAAAACCGAAAACGTACCGAACCGAAAATTTTGTGTACCATTACAGGCCTATTATATATTGATGTTATTCAGATGTTTTACAACTCTGTAGTGGCTGGTGTTGTTTTTTATGCTATGACCTGCTGGAGGGGTAGTGGCAGCAGAGGAACATCCAGCGACTGAATAAGATCATCAAGAAGGCGGGCTCTATGGTGGGCCTGAAGCTCGACTCCATAGAAGTGGTAACAGAACAGAGAACCCTGTCCAGACCGAGGGCAATCATGAATAATGTCAACCACCCATTATGCAGTGTCCTAAGCCAGCAGAGGAGCACCTTCAGCGACAGACTGCGCTCATTGAGCTGCTCCACCACTAGATACGCAAAGTCGTTTGTCCCTCGTGCAAAAAGACTGTATAACTCTTTAAGTGGGAGGGGAGGTGGGAGGAGATGGGAGGAGATGGGAGGAGGAGCAGTTGGGTGGAGGCGTACAGGAGGGAGAAGCTCAGGAACACTTCTGTCCCCGGTTGGGTCTCTATGATTTTATATTTTTATGCTTTTATATTTTTATGTTTTTATGTTTTATGTGATAGTTAGAAAACACATCTTGTCTTTTAAGTCTACTTCTTTTTAATCTAAGTTATTCACAGCTACTTATACTCTGCATTTATTTATTTATTTATTGTGTGTTCATGTGGTATGGCTGTGTTTGTGGAGCAGTGACCACATTTTGTATTCTGAATTTCCCCTAGGGGATTAATAAAGTAAATCTATCTATCTATCTATCTATCTATCTATCTATCTATCTATCTATCTATCTATCTATCTATCTATCTATCTATCTATCTATCTATCTATCTATCTATCTATCTATCTATCTATCTATCTATCTATGTGTAATATTTAATTGAATATCCATTTTATATATCTTCTTATATTTCAAATATTATGCAAAAAATGTCACATAGGTATTTTCAATCTGCTCAATCTAGAATAACCATACAAAGAAACATGACTATCCTTTTTGGCAGGTCCATATCAAATAAAACATCTACGGTCTAACACAGGGGTTAGCTTGTCTACGCATTTATCAGAGGCAATAACATTTCATAATTTATTGTATGTGTTCTGTAATCTGTTAGAATACAGCTGTTGGTATGGGCTTCTATTGGATATTACAGACATGTGATACAAGTAACTAGTATTTTGTGCCAAATCTTACTGGATAAAAGGGCCTGAAAGATCTAAAAGTGTACAGTGTTCTTGATCTGTCTTGTATCCATTGTATTCATGCTGCAGATATGGAATATCTAATCTGTCACATATACAAATGTGATATTATCTATATATGCTAGATAATGTAGTGTAGAATAATATAATACTGTGACCAGATACAACAAATGTACTGTAAATTTAGGGCCACATTCACAAAGAATAGATCGTGCCCACACATTGCACAGGGAATTGTACCAGACTGAGCTTGCAATCTGCTCTGATTTGAGGAGAGGATGTATTTACAACAAAAGGTTCACAATAGTATGGAGTTGCACACACATCTGAAAAGCTTGCACCTGAGTGCAATTTGCTCTGGTTTTCCATCAGAGTTACCAGTGGCATGTTTGTGCATATCAACGCAGAGACGGGTTCATAATGAAAAATCTATAATAAGCATAGATGAGCACAGCCAGAGCTTGTCACAATCACAAATCAGCTATTAATTGTTGGCTCTTTTGCATCTCTGGTTGGAACATAATCCACTGAAATCTCCAAAATAAACTCTATTAATGTGCTATTAATGTAGCTTTGGCAGATCTGAAACGTATTTGATATGTTAAAAACAAGTGGTATCAGGCACAACAAACCCCACCCCTCACCTGTATTGTGTCTTATTTTGTCACTGATCCAGCTGATGGCATCATGTCTATGCATGTGATGATGTCAGCATATTAACTGCCTCTATATATGTGCCAAGTTTGAAATAAATTAAAACAAAAATGATGTTTTTATAGACATTTGAAATTTTGCCCATTATAAGTAAATGGGAGAAGAAAAAATATCTTAAAAATTCATTAAAATGAATGAACTTTGACGTACTTTTTCCAAAATGTAACCACATCTATTTTGGCTCACTGGCAATCTATAAACCAAATTTGGTTTGAATTCAACTAAGAGTTTTGCTGCTACAGACATTTGAAATTCCGCCCATTATAAGTAAATGGGAGAAGAAAAAAGACCTTAAAAATTCATTAAACATTTGAGCTTTGACCCTCTTTTCCCAAAATGTAATGAAATCTATTCTGGGTCACTGGCAATCTATAAATCCAATCTGGTATGAATTCAACCAATAGTTTTGCTGCTACAGACAATTGAAATTTCGCCCATTATAAGTGAATGGGGAAAAAAAAGATTTTAAAAAATCCATAAAAAATTTGAACTTTGACCTACTTTTCCTAAAATGTAATGAAATTTATTCTGGGTCACTGGCAATCTATAAATCTAATTTGGTATGAATTCAACCAATAGTTTTGCTGCTACAGACATTTGAAATTTCACCCATTATAAGTGAATGGGAAAAAAAAAAAAAAAGATTTAAAAAATCCATAAAAAATTGGAACTTTGACCTACTTTTCCCAAAATGTAATGGAATCTATTCTGGGTCACTGGCAATCTATAAACTCAATTTGGTATGAATTCGACCAATAGTGTTGCTGCTAGAGTGTTAACAAAGAAACAAAGAAGCAAACAAACTGAACCAATGTCCCTTGCCTCACCTTTTTTTTTTTTTTTTGGTGGTGGTGGTGGTGGGGGGGGGGGGGGTAAATAATGTGTACCACTGAACATATAATATGGAAGTAGATATTTTGCTGAACCAGTACTGGTAGTCTGTTTGGTTCTCAGAGGGGCCCATATGTCACAGCATCTCTGAACTCCCAAAGAAAATATATGCACGTGTGGGCAGTGGTAACTTCATTAAAACCGTATCAAGCCAGATCTGAGGGTCATTAAAGTTATGTACCCCACTGCTCTTCCACTTAGGGAGACTGGAGTAATAAGGCGAATTTTTTTGTAATTACACAGCCAGATCTCCATCAGCACTTTTTATTGTCAAGTTTCTGAACCAGTGGTCAGTCCCATATGCACCTGATCCTTCCAGTATCTAAGGGTGAGACAGAAGTGAGTTTGTGTGTAGTTAACACCAGCTTTCTACAGGTGTTAATTGCACCAAACCAAACTTCCAGTGGTAATTTATGCTGGTCTTTTGAGAATTACATGGTTTTTGCACCAGTGCTTATTTGCATAGAAGTGGGATGATTTTATTTCTTTTTTTTTTTCCCTAAATGTATGTATATTTCACAATGCATATCTTCTGTTGTTGGTATTATAAAGCTCCTTTGCCTCTCCTACCACTGCACACGAATCTTCATCTCTCCTTAACCTTAAGCTATTTTAACTAAATAAGACTGAATACAATATGTTTTTCTTCTTTTTTTATTGGCTCTGACAAATACAGGAGTCACCTTGTCAGTTCCAGCTGTTGTTGAGTAGCTTTTGTGTGTATTTAAGTCTACACAGAGTCTGTGAAATATTGTCTAATAGTGTCTACATTAACTTATCTTCATTCCAAGTAAGTATCTTTTCATATAATTGAGTACTTAATAAGCTTTCTCACATTTTGTACCAAAAAAAAAAAAGGAAAGAAAAGTTAGTCAGATGGCCTTTAGAGGTTTTGGGAATCAAACACAAATTCACAGCCTGTTCAAGCTGTTGGCACTATTCATTGGTTATAAAAAAAAAAAAAAAAAAAAAAAAAAAAGGACCCTGGATACAAACCCTGAAGTACTTGAATGTTACATTGGTTTTGCTTTAATATAGCAAAGCAGTGCTATGCAAATGTATCATACTGTATGTAGGCCAGTACCCTGCAGTTGTCAGTGGAAATGAGGGCCACATCCTCACATGATGTGAACTCTGTGACACTGTGAAGTCAGTGTCTGTTCTCTTGTTCAGCCAGAGGGATGGTGTCTGTCCCCTCAGCATCCAGTCCTTGGTGCTGTCCTCTCATATCTTTCCATGTTCTCCTTTCGCCGATCCAAAGCTGAACATCTGTCCTCCCTCTTAGTCGGTCTTCTGTCAGAGCCAGAGGGCTGGAGCTGCTCTCTTGTGTCCCGTCAGTAGTTGGACCTTAGTTCTTTCCATCTCGGCTCCATCGGACTCCCCAGACGGACAAACTACATGCAAACTCACTTCTATCTTCTGTCCTTCAAAGAGGACACAGTTTTGTCTCATTCACTCAAGTCTTTACCAGATTCTTTACTTTAAATTATTAATATTTTATCTCAGCTTTAATAATTTACAGAAAATCTAAATTTTTGTTTTTACTGTATACATACACTGCTGTACTTGCTTGTCTCCTGCTACAGTCACATATAAAGTTACTGTTTTTTTTTTTTTTTCTCATTTTGTGTCAAAAGTTCAGTTTCATCATACACTTGAGCTCATCTTGGTGGAAAACACTGATGCAACTATATAATGCCCAGAATAAGTCCTCATCATTTTAGATGTTAGATCACATATAAAATACCTCTTATATTGTTTTAAAATCTTTTCAGCCCTGCTATATGTCTGTTATTGTGTATTCTTATCTTTATTTTTGTCTCTTGACGGCTGGTTTGAGTGTTTATGAAACAAAGAGCCTTTAGTTCTTTGTTTTATATCTCAGAGTGCAGAAGCTACTGCCTGGGAGAAACAGACTTCATTCTCTTTTCCCTCCTACTTACATGTCATTTCTGGGCTTTTTTTCCCCTCAGGTTCAGCACATGCTTCTTTTCATTTCGATACAGTATCTAACATCAACACTAACATCATAAATATAGTAACATTTTATCGTTCTTAATCCAATGCGCCCTGCTTTATGTCTGGTATTTTACATTCTTACAGTTTGTTTCTGCATTTATTATAAGTCTCTTGTCAGCAATATCTTTTTTTTTTTTTGTCTTGTGACTTCACTATGGTTTAAAATCTCAGACTTGGTCAAGAAGCAGACAATGAATGAAGTAACAAGTCCACAGAGACTTAAAAAGAGAATCCCAGAAGAGCAGCTAAAGGCTTTTTGTTTCTGAATGTAACCGAGTCCTGCAACAGGATTTAAAAAAAGGAGAAGACATCTAAAGTGTGTGTGAAGTGAAACATATAAAAGGCTGAACTGTGACTGTATTTGTACAAATGCTGTAGCTACAGCCATGGAGCAGATGAAAGGACTGTTGCAGAGGGTGCAGGTCATCCTTTGGACATCATTTGTTTTCTTTTGAGGCTCTGGTGACTCAGACCTGACAGATCCACCTTCACTGCATACAGAGGATCTGTCAGTGAATATGTGGCACTGACTGACAAAACTAATCTGACAAATGTCAAATCTGTTTTTTTTTTCCGTAGGGTAGGTAGGTAGGTAGGTAACAATTTAATACGGTGTCAGAAGTTATTTTGAGACCCAGGTACCTGCGTGAGGAGCCTTTCATGTTGGGTAGCTTGGGGATGTTTCACTCTGTGGTGTTACTTTCATATCTACGTATTGCACTTTCACACACACACACACACACACACACACACACACACACACACGTATGCATACTATGTTCACATGTTTACTGTCATGTATATTTTGCTTCAGGTGAAGCTAACACTCATAGTACTCCTGTGGTCATTAAAGACCGGTACAATGAAAGCCTGTGCCTCTCCTCATACTCATGGGCATTTTGCGAACCAACAATCTGGTGAGAGCTCAGATCAGAAGATATGGTGAACAATTTTACAGAGATATTCACAGACTGAGGGAAGTTATTTGAAAACATCAGTATATCTGTGTTTGTAGCTCAAAATCTGTCCCTAGTGACACATTTTCATACTTTGTTTGAGAAGAAAGTTAATGATCTACAGCAGAGGTGTAGTCTAGAGCAAGGTTATTATCGTTAACAAAAACTAGCGAAATGACGAAAACAAGAATTGAAAAAACCATTTTCGTTAACTGAAATAAACAAAAGCTATAATTAAAAGGAAAAATGATAACTAACTGAAACTGTATTGTGTGCTTACAAAACTAACTAAAACGTATAAAAATTACAGATAAAATTCCCTACGTTTTTGTCTTTGTCAATGCCAGATTGATATGAAATCGATTTATTTCACTTGAGCAATTTTAGCTAGCGGCACCATACAGAACTTCACGGTCCATCACTTCTCATCACTTGTGGTTTAGAGTCGTCTTCTCGTCCCCACTCTACCTGGAGTATGAAGAATAAAGTTGGGAGAAAGCAGCAGAGTCCCGTATGGTATTTATGTGAATAAAAGATATGAAAAAACAAAAACTAAACTAAAACTATGCATTTAGAAAAAAGAAAACGAAAAGTAATAAAAACTAGAAAACCTGCTCTAATTACTAATAAAAACTAACTAAATTAGTGAAAAAAAAGAGTCAAAACTAAATAAAACTAAACTATAATGAAAAATCCAAAACTATTGTAACCTTGGTCCAGGGTATTCGGCAGTATACGACGTATACTTGCTTATTTTTCTGTCAGCGTTGCATATACCCTCTTGTAAATCCCCCTGATGCGCACCGTTCAGTAGGATGGTGAAGCCATGACCTGCCCTACTCTGCCTCTAATTGGCTAGTACTCATTGCTTTCACTGATTAGATTGGTTAACTTTAGGCATGAGGACTGATGAGCCAATCAGAGGCAGAGTAGGGCGGGTCATGCTGAGGAAAATATTGCTAATTAGTGCTGGCCACCTCTGGAACCTGATTAGCCACCTCAGGTGCCAGTTCCACCCCAGTTGATTGACAGGTCACTGCATGTCTCATTGAAAGATGTGCAACTATTGGAAATGTGAACAAGAAAGGCAGAATAAACATCTTTCAAGTGAGTGACACATATTGAGACAACCTACTTTCATGGAATACATAATTCTGAGGTAAGTTTTAAGGTGGTTTAAGAATGAGTCACTGTTTTAAACTAGTGGTCATATGACTGCACAGAGACAGAGAAGAGATTTTGTCACTAATAGTTAAACTGTGTGAGTAGGCTAATGTTATGAAAGGCTAACATTATGGAAGGCTAACGTTATGAAAGGCTAACATTATGTTTGCCTCATGTTGAATCCATTTACATTCATGCAGCTGCTTGTGTGACCAGTAAAACCTACAAACTGCTCCTGATCAAGTCATGATAATTTTATAATAGTGAGTAAACACTACTGATGGATTTTTGGGTAAACTAAATAGAGTAGTCTTATATGTCACTATTTCTAAACCTTTTCTGAACTACTTAAAAAAAAAAAAGTCAGAAATTGAGAGCATACCCACTTCTTCAGGGACCACTACACCACTGATCTACAGGTACTTACCACTTCAGCAACACACCATGCAGTTATAATAGGGCAGCAGAGCACTATGGGCCACTGTGGATGTAACTCCAGTTACTAACATGAAACACTGGATGAAACCTGATGCATAATGAAAAGGCATGTGTGACTTTTATAGGCATGATTTGTGATTAATATGAATAGATGTGACCCATAAAAATATGTTTAATTAAATGAGATTGAAAATAACAGTAAGTAAAAAAGCCCAATTTTGTACTTGAGTTATCAAAGTTCTGATGCTGATGGTACATTATTCTCAAAAAGATCAGAATTACAGTGTCAGACTCCAGAAAGCATCCATCATAACCTCTGTTGTTCAGCAATGACAGCTTTAATTTTGCATTTTTATGAATAATTCACCTTTATGAATAAACACTTTTTTTAAGATGACAGTAAGTGCCATTTTCACTGAAACACATATTAGGGCAGTGTTTTTCAACCTTGGGGTCGGGACCCCCTGTGGGGTTGCCTGGAATTCAAATGGGGTTGCCTGAAATTTCTAGTAATTGATCAAAATAAAAACTTACTAATACAAAATATATGGTGAGTTGAGAGAGACAATCCCAATACATAAAAAAACATGACAAACTGTGAAGCTGAAACTGAAGCACTGTGGTACTGTTTATCTGTCAAATGTTCATTGTGGTCGGTTTAAGATGCTGCAGCTCTTTCATAATTCATAGTTTTAGTCATTGTTTTTTCAGTATTAACTGTCAGCCTTGTAAATCCAAGCTGGACTGACTGTACATATCCTGACCAAAGAAAATCAACTTCTCACTTTGTGCAGTAATCTACACCTGGCTTTTCTGCCTCTGTCCATAATAATATACAATATATAGTCTAAATGTGTCTAAAATTAATGTTTATTTGCAACATAGTATAGCAAACTATTAAATGATCAGAAACAAATTTTAGCCAAAAACATGTCTCGTTTTGAATGTCTGGGGTCACCAGAAATTGTGTGATTTTAAAATGGGGTCCAGAGCCAAAAAAAGGTTGGGAACCACTGTATTATAGACATTATCTTAATAATGAACCCTTTATACTTTTTCCTCATACTGTATTGTTTCTTTATTTTATTTGAGTTACATATAACTGTGATACAAGGTTTAGTCGTTACTGACCTTTGATGACTTGGCCTTTGAAACAAAGTGAATATTTCCACATCATGTGGTTGTGTATGGAACTTCACAGCAAGAAGGTCCTGGGTTTGATTCCACCCAGGGACCTTTATGTGTGGAGTTTGTATGTTATCCCCGTGTTTGCATGGATTCTCTCCAGGTACTTCCTCCCACCATCTAAAGACAGGCACTGATAGGCTAATTGGTCAACCTAAAATTGCCCATAGGTGTGAATGTGACAGTAGTCGCTTTTCCATTGACCCTCAAATTGCGCAAATATATCTTACGTGTAAAAATGTACCTAATGGAAAAAACGACAATTTCGCCAAAGTCTAATTTTTCCATTAAAAGTTTTTGCGCTGGGAAGAGGTGGTTTTTCAGGCATAGTGTAAATGGTACATCACGCAAAACTGCAATGGAAAGACTTTTTTTCACAACTAGAGTCAGGTGAATTTAAAAAACGGATGTTGATGTACATTACAACAAGCGAAGAAGAAGAAGAAACATGTTGCAGTATGTGTGGACACGCCAGGAAACCCAATAATTTTTTAAATTTAGTACAAGATAGAGGGGTAATATATAATAATAATGAATATATCTGTAAATGAACACTATATTTATGTTTGTCGCCATGTTTATGGAATGACTTCTTGTGCCAATAAACAAATCATCGCATTTGTGATTTAATGAAAAAATGACAATACGCACTTCTGTTTTTTCGACATTTAGTAAATATCGGTAAACTTTTGCAGATGTTCAATGGAAAAGCGACTTATTGGTTGTTCATTTCTATGTCAGCCCTGCGATGAACTGGGGACTCATCCAGGGTCTACCCCCCTCTTCGCCCACAGGTAGCTGGAATAGCCTCCAGCCCCCCCTGTGACCCTAGTGAGGATAAAACGGGTTCAGAAGATGAATGAATGAATAGTTGCATATGCCCGTCAAACCTATTTCCGCCCCGTTATCTCCACGTCTTTCTCTCTGAGAAAAATATTTCTCAGTGTCCTCATGTGTAGCTCTGATAGATGTCTGACCATGACAGTCAACACAGTATGGATGTGAAGCTCCTCTGCTGAAACCTTTTAACTTTATTAAACTGTCAAAATGTCACCTTGTATTATGCAGCTCACAGACATTCAGTGTTTTAACATGCAGTCTGGGAACAGGGTGCTTAGTGGAGGACCATGTCTGTCTTTTCCTTTTTCTTTCTTTTCTCCATATTTCTATTGTTCTGTCTCTGTGTGATGTGGCCTTCATTAAAGGGCAACGTGTAAAGTGTGTGATGCAATACTGACTCTTGAAAATAGCCGTATATACTGAAGTTAGCGTACAGGTGTCACTTTGTGCTTTAAAGGCTGGTATAAATTTGTTGTCTGTGTGCATGCATCTTTCAAAGGTTAAGAGTTGACCTTTATTCAGCATTAAAACCTGATAACACCCAAACGGTGCTGACAGGCCTCTGGGAGTCTCAGGTGATGTGAACAGAAACTTAATGACCGAATAACTTGATCAATTATAAACTTAATAAGGCGACTGATGTGAGACAAATAATAATACGATTTGACAGTTCTTTAGTGTTATCGTGTTAAAAACAAAACAGAACAGACAAAGACTGCTACAGAATGAATAAGAGGACCATGGATTAACTGACTTTCTGACTTCCCCCTCTGTTGAAAGCTAATTAAAAGGTCAGATGTCATCAGTTTTGAGTGTTACTTATGGAGATGCCTCTGGAGCGGCACTGTGTATTTGTGTGTGGCCTCCTGCATCTCTCATTGCTCTTTTCTTATTCAGCAGAGGCTACGAACAGGTGAAGTCAGACTGTCTGGCTGGAAACTAAATAATTGGCCTCTAAATAACACTGCCATATGAAGGTCTTCCTGTGTTAGTTCTTGCTGTGATTTTGGAAGCTTGAGCTAGCTTTTTTATGTTGCATGCTTGCAGTTTAATTTCTCTTTGTATGTATGTATGTATTTATTTATTTTCTATTTTTCTGGTATGTCAGTGTAGTTGTCTATGTATGTATGTATGTATGTATGTATGTATGTATTTATTTATTTTCTATTTTTCTGGTATGTCAGTGTAGTTGTCTATGTATGTATGTGTATATGTATGTATGTATGTATGTATGTATGTATGTGTGTGTGTGTATATGTATGTATGTATGTATGTATGTATTTATTTATTTTCTATTTTCTGGTATGTCAGTGTAGTTGTCTATGTATGTATGTGTATATGTATGTATGTATGTATGTATGTATGTATGTGTGTGTGTGTGTATATGTATGTATGTATGTATGTATGTATTTATTTTCTATTTTTCTGGTATGTCAATATAGTTGTCTACGTATGTATGTATGTATGTATGTATGTATGTATGTATGTATGTATGTATGTATGTGTGTGTGTATGTATGTATATATGTATTTATTTATTTTCTATTTTTCTGGTATGTCAATGTAGTTATGTATGTATGTATATATGTACTGTATGTACGTATGTATGTATGTGTGTGTGTGTGTGTGTGTGTGTGTGTGTGTGTATATGTATGTATGTGTGTATGTATTTATTTATTTTCTATTTTCCTGGTATGTCAATGTAGTTGTGTATGTATGTATGTATATATGTACTGTATGTATGTATTTTCAATTTTTCTGGTTTGTCAATATAGTTGGCTATGTATGTATGTATGTATGTATGTATGTATGTATGTATGTGTATGTGTATGTGTATGTGAAGTGAGGTTAACTGATCCAGGGGACTTAATTTTTCATATATTATGCTAATTGGAAACTAAACCATATACTGTTTTGTGGAGAAGGGGTGGGATTAAATCAGTTATACTTCCTCCCACTCCTTTTTGAATATGCAAATGAAGTCATACTTTGTTTTCATGTGTATGTACATTTTTTTTTTTGTTTTTGTTTGTTTGTTTTCTTATAATCTGTGGGATTACTTGGTTTTGTTGCATATTCGAAATAAATAAATAAATAAACAAAATAAAATAAACTCTTTCTAATCATTCTCCCGTCACTCCCCTCTTCGTTGTCATGTAAACAAAGACATATGAGGTCATACGAGGTGATTCTCATATGCAAATTGACTTGACTGTCAGCTGTTTCTGAAAATGTAAATTCTGCAACAAATGCTAACTGGGGGAACATTTTTAACTGCTTCCTAATTATTGCACCAATGTCTTTTTCTGCACATTAAAAATAAATGCAATTGTAAACTGATGGTGCTTCATGCTTGAACAGAGCTCATCATTTTAACTGATGAACTTGCTGCTTTTCTTTATGTTGTTGTTCCAGACAGCTGAACACAGAATCTCTCTTAATCTGACTTTTCTGCATTATCTGCTATCTATCATCTTTTCTCCTTCATTTATGAATAGACACCGAAAATAACTGGTCTCTGGGTACATCAATACGGTAATAGAAACGCAGTGAGCTGAAACATATTGTTCAATTAGGTTAAGCCAAGTCATGCCTGTCTTTTGTTTTTGCAGATAATTGTTCCTATCTCAATGAATCAGATGTTTTTAATTTACTGGTAGTCACATGGCTGAGTTTGTTTTCTGTAAATTTCACTGGCATCAACTTTAACCCATAAAGACCCAAATATACACCAGTGACGAAGACCATCTACTGATCTAAAATGTTTAATAACTTTTGAGCCATTAATCCTATCAATACATGTAAATAATTGGTGTAAAATACAGTTTGTCATCTTTTCATGGTCATCAGATATGACCCATTTGGACGTTCAGAGGCTCTATAGTTACCGCCATCTTCTCCAATATTGATTCACCGGTAAAACCCATGGAGTTGGATCAATGACAGTGGATGGAGACATTTGGATTATGTTCAATTAATAATATATTTTTCTTAAAAAAGTCCCTTTTTTCCAAGTTTTCTTGTTTTTTGGTGTTACAATCCTCAAATGTAATCTCAGCGTGATGTTTAAAATACATGACCAGTAAAATAAATATAAGAAAAATACCTGATTTTCATGAAAGAAAATGCAAGATAGAGAGTATAATATTATGATAAATGGTGGTAAATCATTAACCCTGTAAGGCCTGAACCATTAAATCATAAACTGAAGCCTTTATTGGTCCTTCTGAAGAACCAAAAAAATGTTGTTCTGTGTATGAGTTTCAATTTTATATCGTATTTGATACATCGGGTCTTAATGCTCTTAATATTATTATTTTTGAACAAACGAAAACATAATATAACACAAACATGTCCAACAAATTGGTAATTCCTTTTCAAAATTGGTGAAGTTCTGCCTCCTTCCCCATTAATGACAATCTTCTGGTGTCACTGGAAAGGCCTCTGGTGAACGAATTCCTCCCCCCTGGTGGATTATCCGTGTATTGCAAGTATCTAATTGTATACATCAGGTTTTACAAGAAGAAAAATATCACACTGATCATGTAGAGGGCTTCAAAACTCATGTATGAAATAAGATACGTTTGGTGTCAGAGGGTTAAGAAGGGTTAAATAGAGAGAAATATTAATGTGGGAACCAACACAAAAATAGCACTGGGTCTTTATGGGTTAAAGCTTAGTTTTGTGGCTTCCATCCCTACTATAATCCTTTATTCATCAGTGTCTCAATCATTCATCCTTCTACTGTGTCTATATTTGTCATTTTTTTGCTGAGAGACATTTAAATATCTGACTTCTGTAGGGATACTTGAGACTTGAGGTAATCACAGTGCAACAGACTCAAGTCTTCAGAGACACTTTCCTAGGTTTTGCTCGCCAAAGCTTAGAGCTCAGCTGGGGTGAAATTAGTGTAAAAAGAGGCAAACAGTCATAAATCAAACACTCAGCAGAGTTACAGTTAATCAGCAGGGTCTGTGTGATGGAGCCACTGGGATGAAGTCACTAGAAATAGACAGAGGAGCTCTTTATCCGGGGCACAGACCGACAATGAGAGGAACTAGAGCTGCAACAGTCATTAACATCACAGCACGACGCAAGAAGAGGATCTGAAACTTTTTGTGTATACGTAGGTAAAATCGGAACTATTTTTGGTTAAAATAAATCCAAATGTCGTTATAAAATGAAGCAGCTAGGAACCAATTAGCAGACTTAGGGTGTATTCAGACCAGGAAAGTCCGATAGTTCACTTGCTTTACTTATTTATTTTTTTTAAATTTTGGTGCAGTTCGCGTTCACATTATACATTTTTGTAAGTGGACCAAAATCTGTAAACAAAACCCCGTGTGCTGAGGTTGTTCAGCCATTGGACAGAAATGAGCAGCGTCAATTAAAGCGCGAAGTCCAAAGTGAAAGGAGAGAATCATGGAAATTTCGTGTGCCGTTTTTGTTATCGTCATAGCGATATGGGTTTTACAGATGCAGACGTTTGCACAAGTGTTTGAGCAGCAAAAGCGTTTGATGCAACGTCAGGTTTACAATATTGTAGAAAGATGGCTACAGAGGACAGTGCTCATGTGCACATCATGTCTTCTTCACGCAAGATGTAACAGGTGTGAAGTTGAAATTATGCAAACGTGACAACGTCACTTAAGTATGAATACAGGCACCTTTTTTCACTTAAGCACTTTAACTTGCACATGTAGTTTACAGCACAGCACTTTAAACAAACGTATTTGCACAAACAGAATAATTGCACGTGATTGGTTTTTAAAGTAGTTTATTGATTTTATTGTCTTTCCTTTGCAGCTTTTACATCCAGTGGTACCTGTATTTTTAATTGATGATTGCTTGGCCCTGGAGAAAAGGGAGACATAAATGAGATCAGAGTGCAATGTAAATGTGCAGTATTTAAGTTTAACTTTGTTTAGTGTCAGTGTGATAGTGGATTTTAAAGTGTTTAGTGAATGGTGTTTGGTGTGTTTGTACTTACCCTGTCCTTGTGTCCAGGTCCGTCAGCAAATAGAGTCCTAGCATGAACAACAGCCCTTAAGAAGGTTCCGGCCTGGACCAAGGCAGGGAAATGTGTGGGGGAACCTGGAGGTGTATTTTATTGGTTTATGAGTTTTTATTTATCCTTGGTGTCTAGATTTAGAGTTTTTAGATATATAGCTTGGGTTTTAGATAGGTTATGGATGTGGCTTTTAGTTATGGAGGTTTTAGATTAGTTTTAGCAATTTATGTAGATTTGTAAGTCCCCTGTGGAGTTGTAGTGGTTTTAGCCTGTTAGTAGAACAGTATAAAAGGCGCCCATTTTCATCACTTGAGGTTCTGCTGCTGGAGAAGACACTGCTACTCTAACCTCCATATGCACTTACACTGTTTTGGCATTTGCACTTTTTTTTAGCCTTTGCACTTTTTCAGCACTTGCACTTTGTTTGAAATAGGAATTATTGAAAATATTAAAAAAAAAAAAATTGTGGACCACGCCATCTCCTGCCTTTGCCTCATCTCCTTCCTCATTTCACTGACCTCCAACCGCTAAACGGCCAGCCTACGTCACAAAATATATCAAAAGACTGTTATCAAAAAGCATTAGTGCTACATACTGCTTACCTATGTGTAGCTGTCCTTTATCACCGTTAAGTTTAGCCAGGTACAGAATTCCGTAACGCAGGTAAAGTTTGCTGGGGGTGATGAAGTCATTTATTATATTTCTTTTCAAGCACAACAGACAAATCTAACAGGAGTTCTGAAAATGAAATGAAAATGAAAGTTTGAACACGGTTCATTTCTAGCTAGGTAGCCTATGTACCCTCACTCTGAGCGGTTCTCTGGTCTCTGGTGAACCTGTTTCCCATAATGGTTGACACACGATGGGAGCTCATTAGGTTCAAAACCCAACTGTGTCGGATCGGGTCAGGGCTGCTTTCACATCTCAAATGAACCGCACCAGGGTTCATATGGAACCGCGCCGAGACCACCTCTTCAGCTGGGTCTCAGTTCACTTGTTTGGTTCAGAACAGAGCTCAGTGTTTTTTATTCACACCAGCCCAAAAGGTATGAACCAAGGGAGCAAACGAACTCTGGTTCGTTTTAAACGAACCAAGCAAGGCAGGTGTGAATACAACCTTATACTCATTCATTCATTCATTCATTATCTGAACCCGCTTTATCGTCACTAGGGTCATGGGGGTCGCTTGGAGCCTATCCCAGCTACATAGGGGTGAAGGCGGGGTACACCCTGGACATTTCGGCAGTTCATCGCAGGGCTGGACATATAGAGACAAACAATCACTCTCACATTCACACCTATGGGCAATTTAGATTAATCAATTAACCTATCAGTGCATGTCTTTGGATGGTGGGAGGAAGCCGGAGTACCCGGAGAGAACCCACGCAGACACGGGGAGAACATGCAAACTCCACACAGAAAGGTCCCACCCCCCATCGACTGGTGTTGGAATCGAACCCAAGACCTTCTTGCTGTGAGGCACGAGTGCTATCCACTGCACCACCGTGTCACCCAATACTCATCTTGTTAAAAACAACATAGAAATACCATTACAGCTACTCAATGTTCCTTTCTTAAGTGAACTACTGCAGTCTGGTTTTAAACCCCAATCTTTTTCTCAGAGCTTTGCCATTTTCTGCTACTGCAATACTTCCACCAACTTACTGCACTTAAAAAATTAACACTAGCCACCATATCTTTAATGCAGATTGCCGTCCGCTGAAAGGGCTTTTAATAATGCGCTTTCATTTGTGTGTGTATGTGTCCAAGAATCATTGTAGCTTTTTCCAAAAATCCACAATAAAGGTTGCTATAATTCACTCTGAAATGGAATTATTTATTTAGCCATTTTCCAGAATGTCTTCCCATTTGATTTCCAGAGAGCAATGTCTCAGTTTTATAAACTAGATTGGGGAGCCAAACACTCAATCTCCATTTAGAAACTAAAACAGCAGAAAGCCAAATTCAGACAACAGTTCAGTTCAGTTCAGTAATCCTTATTTGTCCCAGAGGGGCAATTAAAACGGCAAGCATAGAAAAAAAAATGCAAAGACATTAAACCATTACAAAGGTTGCACATTAGAGTTTAGATGAATCATAAACTCCCATTTGAAAGAGACTACACAATGTAAGATTCCCTCATTCATATCCCTACAGAGGGGCATTATCAGCTCAGTATTGTACAGGAGTGGTTTTGTAGTGATAGATTGGTGATTTAGAAACATGTGGTGTATGGGAATCTTGGAACAGTTCCTGCTTTTTAAGGTCAAAGATCACTTTAAACACTGATTGATGTTCAGTGTTGGTTGTGTGGAGGTGGATACTTTCCTTGGTTGTATCCCTGTAATGCTCACAGAGACTTGTGCTGCCCTGAGCAAAATGAGTTGAAAGAAAGCAAAGTGCATTTTGATGTTCAAAGAAAAAGCAGGGTGAATTCAGTCTGTCTTCTCTCTTAGCATGTACAACTCCTTCTTTTAAGTTTGGTGATACAGTGTTAATGGCAACTCCAGTGTGTGATTCATGCATACTCGTCCCAGTGAGTGGAATAATTGGTCCCCAAGAAATAAGAAAAGTATGGACCATTAATAAATCATGAACTGTCATGTTCATCACTGTGTTTATCCACACACACGCACACAATAGTACAACAGCAGTCCTTAGAATAACACAACAACACATAACTGACGCTATGGTAACAGACAAAAATATAGTGCAGGACTGTCATACAATGCATGTGGGAAATTAGACTGTTTTTAAAGGAAACATGCAGCATTAATAAGCTGTGTGAACAGAACAAAGAATGCACTCATTAAATTAGATGTAAAGCAATGTTGGATAAGTGAAGCCACAGCAGGGTAGAAAAAAAAAAAAAAAATTAGAAAAATATGCCACAGTAGGAGCTCGACAGGGAGCTGTTGCACTGTTTCTGTCCATGAACAATGACTGAAAACCTGAGTAAATGACCATATCGCTGGAAAGACTTTACCGAATAACCACAATTCTGATATCCCAAAGCCGTTTTAAATAGTAGTAGTAATAGTTTATTTGGTCGTTAATTACTTTAAACAACAAAAAAAAAAACGTGTCCATTGTTCCATATGATTGATTGATTGATTGATTGATGTATTTATTTTGAATATGAATGTCAAAACAGAAGAAAATAAATAAACAAAACACTTAAACACAAGACATATACATATTCGAAAAGCAGTGAGAAGAAGTATAACTTATAAACTCCTTCTCCTTAAATAATTAATAACAATAATAACCTTCCAAGTCTAAGCATATCTATACTATATACTATAATATGCCTGATACTTATTATTAAATAATTTGGTTTCTGGCTTGATATTATTATGAGCAAATATAATATGATTTACATAAACACATAATACAATAACACATATATGTAAATACATATTCATACACAGATCTATACATACACACATATACACATACATATATGCACACATACACACCTATATATACATACAATGTGACCGAAAGGGTTTAGGCCAGTGTTTTTCAACCTTGGGGTCGGGACGCCACGTGGAGTCGCCTGGAATTCAATATGGGGTCGCCTGAAATTTCTAGTAATTCCATCCATCCATCCATTCTCTTCCGCTTATCCGGGGCCGGGTCGCGGGGGTAACAGTCTAAGCAGGGATGCCCAGACTTCTCTCTCCCCAGACACCTCCTCCAGCTCTTCCGGGGGGATCCTGAGGCGTTCCCAGGCCAGCCGAGAGACATAGTCTCTCCAGCGTGTCCTGGGTCTTCCCCGAGGTCTCCTCCCGGTGGGACATGCCCGGAACACCTCCCCAGGGAGGCGTCCAGGAGGCATCCGAAACAGATGCCCGAGCCACCTCAGCTGGCCCCTCTCGACGCGGAGGAGCAGCGGCTCTACTCCGAGCTCCTCCCTGGTGACTGAGCTCCTCACCCTATCCCTAAGGGTGCGCCCAGCCACCCGACGGAGGAAACTCATTTCGACCGCTTGTATCCGGGATCTTGTCCTTTCGGTCATGACCCAAAGCTCATGACCATAGGTGAGGGTGGGAACGTAGATTGACCGGTAAATCGAGAGCTTCGCCTCTCGGCTCAGCTCCTTCTTTACCACAACCGACCGGTACAGCGACTGCATCACTGCAGACGCTGCACCGATCCGTCTGTCAATCTCACGCTCCATCCTTCCCTCACTCGTGAACAAGACCCCGAGGTACTTAAACTCCTCCACTTGGGGCAAAGACTCCCCACCGACCCGGAGAGGGCAAACCACCTTTTTCCGGTCGAGAACCATGGCCTCGGATTTGGAGGTGCTGAGCCTCATCCCGCTCGCTTCACACTCGGCTGCAAACCGCCCCAGTGCATGCTGAAGGTCCAGGTTCGATGAGGCCAACAGGACAACATCATCTGCAAAAAGCAGAGATGAAATCCTGTGGTCCCCAAACCGGACCCCCTCCGGCCCTTGGCTGTGCCTAGAAATTCTGTCCATAAAAATTATGAACAGAACCGGTGACAAAGGGCAGCCCTGCCAGAGTCCAACATGCACCTGGAACAGGTCTGACTTACTGCCGGCAATGCGAACCAGGCTCCTGCTTCGGTCATACAAGGACCGGACTGCCCTTAGCAAAGGGCCCCGGACCCCATACTCCCAAAGCACCCCCCACAAGATACCACGAGGGACACGGTTGAACGCCTTCTCCAGATCCACAAAACACATGTGGACTGGTTGGGCGAACTCCCATGAACCCTCGAGCACCCGATGGAGAGTATAGAGCTGGTCCAGCGTTCCACGACCAGGATGAAAACCGCATTGTTCCTCCTGGATCTGAGGTTCGACTATCGGTCAGATCCTCCTCTCCAGTACCCTGGAATAGACTTTCCCCGGGAGGCTGAGGAGTGTGATCCCTCTATAGTTGGAGCACATCCTCCGGTCCCCTTTCTTAAAAAGGGGAACCACCACCCCGGTCTGCCAATCCAGAGGTACTGTCCCCGACCGCCACGCGATGTTGCAGAGACGTGTCAACCAAGACAGTCCCTGCACATCCAGAGACTTAAGGTACTCAGGGCGAATCTCATCCACCCCCGGTGCCCTGCCACCGAGGAGCTTGCCAACCACCTCGGTGACTTCAGCTTGGGTGATGAACGAGTCCACCTCTGAGACCTCAGCCTCTGCTTCTTCTATGGAAGACGTGGCAGTGGGATTGAGGAGATCCTCGAAGTATTCCTTCCACCGCCCGACAACATCCCCAGTTGAGGTCAGCAGCTCCCCACTTCCACTGTAAACAGTGTTGGTGGCGCACTGCTTTCCCCTCCTGAGGCACCGGATGGTTTGCCAGAATTTCCTCGAGGCCGACCGATAGTCCTCCTCCATGGCCTCCCCAAACTCCACCCAGACCCGAGTTTTTGCCTCCACAACCGCCTGGGCTGCAGCACGCTTGGCCTTCCGGTACCCATCAGCTGCCTCGGGAGTCCCACGGGCCAACAAGGCCCGATAAGACTCCTTCTTCAGCTTGACGGCATCCCTTACTTCCAGGGTCCACCACCGGGTTCGGGGATTGCCGCCACGACAGGCACCGGAGACCTTGCGACCACAGCTCCGAGCAGCCGCTTCGACAATGGAGGTGGAGAACATGGTCCACTTGGACTCAATGTCCCCAGCCTCCCCCGGGATCTGGGAGAAGCTCTCCCGGAGGTGGGAGTTGAAGACCACACTGACATCGGGTTCTGCCAGATGTTCCCAACAGACCCTCACAACACGTTTGGGCCTGCCGAGTCGGTCCGGTTTCCTCCTTCGCCAGCGGATCCAACTCACCACCAGGTGGTGATCGGTTGACAGCTCTGCCCCTCTCTTCACCCAAGTGTCCAAAACACGCGGCCGGAGGTCTGATGATACGACAATGAAGTCGATCATCGACCTCCGGCCTAGGGTGTCCTGGTGCCAAGTGCACTTATGGACATCCCTGTGTTGGAACATGGTGTTTGTTATGGACAAACTGCGACTAGCACAGAAGTCCAGTAACAGAACACCACTTGGCTTCAGATCAGGGAGGCCGTTCCTCCCCATCACCCCCCTCCAGGTCTCACTGTCATTGCCCACGTGGGCATTGAAGTCGCCCAGGAGAACAATGGAGTCCCCAGTCGGAGCACCATCCAGCACCCCTCCCAGAGACTCCAAGAAGGCCGGGTACTCTGCACTGCCGTTCGGCCCGTAGGCCGAAACAACAGTGAGGCACCTGTCCCCGACCCGAAGGCGTAGGGACGCGACCCTCTCGTTCACCGGGGTGAACTCCAACACATGGCGGCTGAGCTGAGGGGCTATGAGTAAGCCCACACCAGCCCGCCGCCTCTCACCCTCTTTTTTTTTTTTTTAATTTCTAGTAATTAAAAAAAAAAAAAAAAAAAAACAACTTTACTAATAAAAAATATATGATGAGTTGAGAGAGACAATCACAATCCATAAAAGACATGACAAGCTGTGAAGCTGAAACTGAAGCACTGTGGTACTGTTTATCTTTCAAATGTTCATTGTGGTCAGTTTCAGATGCTGCAGCTCTTTCATAATTCATTGTTTGAGTTATTGTTTTTTCAGTATTTATTTGCAGCCTTGTAAATCCAAGCTGGACTGACTGTACATATCCTGACCAAGGGAAATAAAATTCTCACTTTGTGCAGTAATCTACACCTGAGTTTTCTGCCTTTATCCATAATAATATACATTATATAGACTAAATGTTGTCTCAAATTCATGTTTATTTGCAACATAGTATCGCAAACTATTACATGATCATAAACAAATTAATTTTAGCAAAAAAAAAAAAAAAAAAAGAGTCTCTGTTTTGAATGTCTGGGGTCACCAGAAATTTGTGATGTTAAAATGGGGTCACGAGCCCAAAAATGTTGGGAACTACTGGTTTAGGGTGAAGTATAGATTTATTTTGCCTTACCCTATTTACAGTTAACACAATGTTTCCACATGAAAACAAACAAAAAAACCAAAAAAAATCTGTGTAATCATTGCAAAGTATACAACAGAAGAGAATACATATTTAATTTAATTCAGGTAAATCATGGCCTTATCTCAACTACCAATATTAATCCTAGTCTTTTAAACAAGTATTTTCTTTAGTCAGTCCTGAGCTCTATATTTTTGAATAATAGTTAATTTGTACATCTTTTTAAAAGTTTTAATTGTTTGAAACTGTTTTAATCGCTCTTCCAGGCCGTTCCAAAGATTAACCCTTCTAACGGAAATACATCTACTTTTTGTTTTTGTTCTTGCCTTAGGTTTTTTTTTTTTTTAAATGCTGGTTCCTCTGAGGCTATGCTGACAATTTCCTACATTCAAACATCTCCTGGATGTAAGGAGGACAAAACCTAGACCTTAATCATAAGCTGCATAATTAATTTAATTTGAATTAGAATGCTAAATATCTTAATTTTTAGGAGTGGTAAACAGTTAATAATGGTACAAAATGGCTGTTTTTGTAGATTTGATTCCCTCAGTGAATGATGGATGATTGTTATCTTCCAGTGTGCTCAAGCTGCCATCTGCCCACAATTGAATTACTCATAGCAAACAGTTGTCAGTAGGAAGTAATGCATATTTATGTGTTTGTTAAGCTGAGCAATGGGACAAAACCAAATTGATTTTTGTGAACATTGTGCATGCTTTTCGTTGTGTGGCTACACAATTTGGTGTCTGTTTTTAAGATGTGTTCGTACAGTACGTGTTATGTAAATATGCAAAGGTTTGGAGGTTAAGAGTAGTCTGTGATGGTTTTATTGTTTACCACCCAGGCTGAAATGTCATGTCATGAATAATGTATGAACCCATGAAACGAGTATGTCGTGGCAGGAATCATTTACTTTTGATCCGCCTGACTGACGGTCTGTGCAGGATCCAACATGAAACATTGTCTCTGAGTCTGATCTGATCTGTTCTGATTTTGACAGGAAACTATATTTTCCATCATCTTGTTTTGATAAGATTCAATCTAACCTTTGTTTTTGTTCCTGCCTTTGTGTCGCTGCTTACCTGTCATATTAAAAATGGTATCCTTCACGTCAGAGTCTAAAATACAAATGAGAGACAGAAGCCAGTGCTGAATATAAATTAACTTAAGATTTTACCTGTGCCCAAAGGTCTAACGAGAAACCTCACAAAAAAGAAACTGAATAAACAAAACCAAAGAAATTACACAGAAATGCAGTAGATATGAACAGAATAATGTAAGATGTGAACAGAGCCAAGTATTGAATATTAACCACGATTTACCCCAGATAAAATGAGCATGCACAATTAAATATATCAGTATTGGTTTTAACCCTTAGGGGTCCACAGTTATGGCCCCGTGACTGAATCACATGACATATTCAACACGTCGTAGCGCTGGAAGTTGGTCATGTAGACCACTGGGGACAATTGCATTCAAAAGTGCAGACTTGAAACACTCCCCCACTATTTATTTGATGCAGACAGAGCAAATACAACCTGAGATATGACCGTTTGAACCCGGAGCAAACAAGCAATATAGTGTTATTATAGCGATATGAAGCAAGCGTTATATTTCTGACCATATCTTCGTCATTTTTTGTCCTTTTCAAAATGGAAAAAACTGGCCGAATCTGTGGATTCTAATCCACAGACTGCATTAGCATTACAAGTTAGGGTGAGAATTACCCCCACCTGAACCAGATGCGTAAACCGGATGGACCAGGGGTGGGGATGAGAAAACCGGAGAAAACGGCTATGTAAAGATATGCTTTTATGTCAAATATTTGAGTATAGTTTTAATTTATTACAATTTTAATTTTATATACCTAATATTTGGAACCAATATTCACTTTTAAAGTCTTTGAAAAGGTTCGTTAAGCATCTTTGTGTTATTTATGCAATAAATTATATAAATTTTTCTAATCAGGTTTTATATATTTTGTGTGTTTTTTTGTCCTTTTGTGTTGATATAGTAGGTTAAAGTGAAAAAAAAATAATTGGCAGGTGAGACAGATGAAGTTGTGCTGGAAAAAAAAGATACCAAACATGGGTATAGTAAACATTTCTTTATATAGTATATAAAGGCAAAATTAAAAGTACTCAAAAATGGCGAAAATAGGCTCAGACGCCTAAGGGTTAAGAAAACTTAATTACAGTCTAATAACAATTAGCAACTGATTTACACTCACACATGTTAGTGCAGATCAGAACAGCAAAGTTACAGTAATTGTACAGTAATTACAGTGTGTGAGATGGTGCATAAGTGCCCACTGTGTTGGCTGAAATGCACATAAAACAACAAAACCTATGAATATACAAGAGAACAGCTGTAGAATGTCAGTCCACTGTAATGACATCAAAGTATGCATCAAAGGGTTAAAACACATCCGGTTGAACAGAACTGAAACAAGAACCAGAGAAAGACAGGCAGATGGCGATGATATAGATGAAGTTGTGCTGAAAAAAAGACACCAAACATGGGTATAGTAAACATTTCTTTCTATAGTATATAAAGGCAAAATCAAAAGTACTCACAAACGGCCAAAATACGCTCAGACCCCTAAGGGTTAAATGGATCTTCTCATCTATGGACAAAGGCACACGTTGAATTTGCATATGAACAATAATAAGAAAGAACAAACGACTTTATCAGGAGGATTTTTTTTTTTTTTTTCAAGGTTTATCCTCCAGCTCCTGGATTTGGAGACGTTAGGTCAGACAGGATATGTTGCCCCAAGAGTGTAGCCTGGGATTTAACGGCGGCCTTCTCTCAGCCAGACGTGAACAGAGTACCTCCACAGAGAGGCAACCAGAAGAGATCCTGGGATTTAGACTCTAATATTGATTAACTGGTCTCAGCCTGTAGCTGCACTGTCCTGATCTCAAAAGCGTACAACCACAGACCAACTCCTAGCCTTTCATCACACCACGACACAGTTATGCTGCCTGGGAAACCACTAATACATCAGCTCCAGTCTGTTTCCACCACTTTATGGTGAGGTGAGTCATTTCCACTTGGAAATCCGTTCTAGATGATGGTAGCATGATGAGAAACATTTTTCTCTGAGCAGAGTTTCAGCTTGAATACATCATCTACCTCTTCTCACCAAAATCCCGTGTTCCTCATCCTACGCAGCCCAATGGAGAATGTGTGTATTTGTGTGTGTGTGTGTATCTGTGTGTGTATCTCTGTGTGTGTTGGTATGTGTTTGTGTGACACTCTACCACTGACAGAGTCTTGCTGTATTTCCAGACACTCAGTTCACTACAAAGACTCTTTTTTTTTTTTGTTTTACAGTAACTGACAATGTAAAAGTCTCCACAAAAAAAAAAAAATAGTATAGAGGGTATGCACGTGACGTCTACACTAGCGGAAGTCACCGCGGTTCTGCCCACTAAGTGGCAGAAAGAGGGAGATGAGTGACAGCGTTGGCTTTAATACTGTCTAAACTTAAGAACAATATTTAATAAAAAATGGGGAAGAGCTGCTGTGAGACTGATTGTATGAACAGGTTTGAAAAGCAGTCGGAGCTATCGTTTTACAGACACCGAAAGACAAAGAAAAGAGAAGCAGATGGATCCACAAATCCAGGAAACCAAACCTAGATCTGTGGATCCCGTTTCGTGTCAGGTAACATTAAATTTATGCTATATTTTTGGGTCAAATCAGACCTGAAATGACATTTTTTTGGCTAACATTACTTTTTAGTAAAGCTCTTGGTTTCATGATCAGATCTTTCATGTTTTTTGTCTTCATTTTGTGATTATGAGCCTTGTGCTCCTACATGATTTGTAAACTAACTTAAACTGAGGCTAACTTAGTTTTTCAAATGCGGGGGAACTGGAGAATAAAGCTATGACGGAGTATTAGAGCCACATAAGAAAATAAAAACACTTGTCACTACCAGTATAAAGTCATAAAATATCGATATAAAACCCGTAATTATATGATAATAAAGTCAAATACAAAAATAATCACAATGTTATGAGAATAAAGTTGTAGTTCTAAAAAAAAAAAACTCTCAGAATTTAACAAAAATGTCATTCGTTTATGAGATTAACCCTTTTATGCATAGTGCTCACTCCAGTGAACAGTTCTTCTACAGCTGTTCTCTCATATATTCACAGGTTTTGTTGTTTTAGATGCATAATCAGCCGACAGTGGACACTTCTGCACCATCCAATACATTGACATTCAGACCATTACTGTAACTTTGCTGTTCTTGGTAAACCTGATCTGCAGTGACATGTTTGAGTGTAAATCAATTGTTAATTGTCAGACTGTAAATAACAGTTGTTTTTTTTTTTAAACAAAGAGGTTTTTTTTTTATTATCTCAATGAACTAGGAAGATTATTACTGTTATTAATTATTTAAGGAGAAGGGGTGGGATTTTATAAGTGATGCTTTTTCTCACTCCTTTTCGAATATGTATTATATGTCTTATGTTTAAATGTTTGTTTATTTACAGGGTGGGGAAGCAAAATTTACAATAAACATTTAGTTGTTTTTTCTCAGCAGGCACTACGTCAATTGTTTTGAAACCAAACATATATTGATGTCATAATCATACCTATCACTATTATCCATACCTTTTCAGAAACTTTTGCCCATATGAGTAATCAGGAAAGCAAACGTCAAAGAGTGTGTGATTTGCTGAATGTACTCGTCACACCAAAGGAGATTTCAAAAATAGTTGGAGTGTCCATAAAGACTGTTTATAATGGAAAGAAGAGAATGACTATGAGCAAAACTATTACGAGGAAGTCTGGAAGATACTATTAAAGAAGAATGGGAGAAGTTGTCACCCGAATATTTGAGGAACACTTGCACAAGTTTCAGGAAGCGTGTGAAGGCAGTTATTGAGAAAGAAGGACACATAGAATAAAAACATTTTCTATTATGTAAATTTTCTTGTGGCAAATAAATTCTCATGACTTTCAATAAACTAATTGGTCATACACTGTCTTTCAATCCCTGCCTCAAAATATTGTAAATTTTGCTTCCCCACCCTGTATTTTCTTCTGTTTTGACATTCCTTTTCGAAATAAATACATCAATCAATCAAGTGAGTCATAACTAATATTAGAGTATGTTAAAATGTGAGAAAACATCAGATTAGCAGCATTAAAAATGTTTTTATTTCATTGTTTTCATATCACTTTCTAATATTGGGTTTTAAATACATGCCTCTGTGCTTCAAGAATAACATGCATGGTGTAGCCAAGTGGACATTTTTGTAAATCCATGAAAAAAATAAACTCAGTTGCATTGTTTTTTTCATGCCTAATGGGGAATAAAAACACTCAAGAAAAGATCTCGACAGAAGTTCTAATAATTCATGCATGAAAGGGTTAAAGTCGTCATATTCCGACAATAAAGCCATAATATTACAAAAATAATGTAGTAAAATGTGGTTAAAAACAGGTGGGAAAAATATCAGAATTTACCAGAATAAAGTCGTACCCTGCTGGTCCACAGCAGTAGTATCTGTGTTGTATAAAGTACTTGATCTGAACTAGACTCAGTAAATCTCCTCAGTCCCAGTAGATCATGCATATATTCACTGGGGTCAGTACACGGTCTACTGTAAATGGACTTTGGATCAGCTGGTTCTGGGCCCTAGTTTTGGACCCTGGTTGTCAGTGATGATGAAACCATGTATATTTGTTTCAGGTAAAAATAGCAATGATCCCCTACACCCTGGATGTCAGGATACGCGATTTCTGTCCACATGTCAATGTTTGTGGACCAGTTGTTCTTTGGTAGCTCGTACAGATCCATGTCCAGTCCAATTGTCCTTCATTTAATTTCATATTCCACATTTTCCCGGTCTCGCTGTGTTTACTGCTATACTCTGTCATGTTGAGCAGGTTGGTTTTTGCCACACAGTCTGACTTAGAGGGGTGTGATGTATGTGCATACCCTCTATAGAGTTTTGACTTACAGCATCTGTTTCCTATAACTGATATATTCTTTATCTGAGACCGATCATGGCATGACTGAAATTAATATAAGAAATAAATATAAAAATAAATACTGACAGATTTTTTGCTACAACTTGAAGCTTGTGTTTTGTTTTTTTTGTTTGTTTGTTTTTTTCAGTATTTTCTCAACATAGTAAAACATTTGGTGCCCTTTATCAGGCAAGTGACTATTTTTGGTCATTTCCACATGCACTACAAGACAGTGACAGCAACGGTTCCAGTGAGGGCAGTGAGTCAACAATCTCAGGTCTAATGTGGTCTACAGGGTCTGTAAGGTCCACCTCTGCATGAACAGTGAGTGTACCTGCTTTGTTAGGTACCATGAAGTAATGGTACTAATGTAAGGAATGATGTTAAAGGGATAATGTGGATGTGGACAGGTGTCTAGATCAGCACTTATGTTGGTCTAATGTTCTAAAATACATGTTCCTTTCACATTACATGAGTTTTCTTGTTTGTTTTTTTTTTGTTTTTTTTTGTTTACACTTATGGGCAAGGAACCAAATATGGCAACTTCAATGACCTTGATTTTCTACACGAAATAAAATAATTGAAAACTTTAACAAAAGTAATAAAGTCTTATTATATCCTCCAATAACTCACTAAGGTGGAAATTTTGAATTTCTATGAGTGCCCTATAAATGTTACGAGGAATAAGGACCCACAAGCAGACTGGATGGTGTAACAGAAAAAGGCTCTTTATTGAGCTCCAAAACAAAAACACAAACACAGGGAGTGTGAAGAGACACGGAAAGTCCAATAATATAACTACAGTAAAGAAGTTGCTGACAATAGTGGCTTTTCCATTGGATATACGCCCAAAACTTTACCGATATTTACTAAATGTTGGAAAAATAGAAGTGTGTAATGTCGGTTTTTCCATTAAATCATAAATTAGACCATCCTTGTTTTGTTCAATTTCTTGTTAATTCTAATGCCTTTTTGGACAAATATAATGGTAACAACAAAAAATAGCTCATAAGATTTTAATTTCATAGCTGATATCTAGACATTTTCCATGTTTTCTTGATAATAACCCAAATCACTTCAGTTCTTACATCAGTAGCTATGGCATTGTACTGACAAAAACAGTGCTTTTAGGCATTCCATGTTTTCTTTTCTGTCTGTTTTAGTCACATGATACACACAGGAGTTAGTACTTGATTGCATAACCATTGTTTTTGATGACTTTTGATGGTCTAATAACTGTTTTCCGCCACAGTATATGCATTATTTTTATATATTACCCCTTCTCTATCCCTTACTAAATTAAAAAACAATGTTTTCCTGGTGTGTCCACACATACAGGGTGGGGAAGCAAAATTTGCAATGAATATTTAGTTGTTTTTTCTCAGCAGGCACTACATCAATTGTTTTGAAACCAAACATATATTGATGTCATAATCATACCTAACACTATTATCCATACCTTTTCAGAAACTTTTGCCCATATGAGTAATCAGGAAAGCAAGCGTCAAAGAGTGTGTGATTTGCTGAATGCACTCGTCACACCAAAGGAGATTTCAAAAATAGGTGGAGTGTCCATAAAGACTGTTTATAATATAAAGAAGAGAATGACTATGAGCAAAACTATTACGAGAAAGTCTGGAAGTGGAGGAAGCAACAAAAAATGTACCAAAGCTCTCAAATCCAAAATCCTAAAGGATCCAACCAAATCCATGAAAAAAATGGTAATTGAACTTGAGGTAAACAACAAGACCGTTAGAAATGTAGTAAAATATGATTTGAAGATTTAAATTCTCATGACTTTCAATAAACTAATTGATCATACACTGTCTTTCAATCCCTGCCTCAAAATATTGTAAATTTTGCTTCCCCACCCTGTACCGCACCATGTTTCTTTTAAAACTCTTCTTCACTTGTTGTAACATCCATTTTTTTTATTCACGTGACTCTATTGAGGAGAAAGGTCTTTCCATTGCAGTTCTATCTATCTATCTATCTATCTATCTATCTATCTATCTATCTATCTATCTATCTATCTATCTATCTATCTATCTATCTATCTATCTATCTATCTATCTATCTATCTATCTATCTATCTATCTATCTATCTATCTATCTATCTATCTCAACCAGAATATACTTAGAATTTATGTGGCCTTCCTTGTGTGATACGTCATAAGTCCTGGGATGGGGGTGGGGGGTATGGGAGGGTGGGTGGATGAGGGTTGTTGAAATGTGTGTTTGCTTTCCTCTGTTGTACTTTTGGTTTGTTCACTTTGTGTTTATTTTTCAAAATGTGGACAAATTGTAATAATGGATGTTTTTGTGACTATCTCTTGAATAAAGATTGACAACAATATGCCAATTTTGCTATGCCCGAAAAACCACCTCTTGCCAGCACAAAAACTTTTCAATGAAAAATGAGAGTTTTGGTGAAATTGTCATTTTTCCATTAGGCAAATTTGTATGTGCAAGGAATATTTGCACTATTTGAGGGTCAATGGAAAAGTGACTTATGACAGAGGAAGCGTGTAGAGACACAAAATACAAAATAAGAGTCTTACAACAGTAGGGTGTTGTAGGCGAGTACATGGCCGACTGGGGACTAAGGCGAGGGGAGACACAGACGAAATGTGCTGGTGAAGTCATGAGAAACAAACCGACAAAGAGTGCAGGGGAGGTGATGAGAAAGGTGATGAGAAATGAGTGGACGTGACAATAAAGGGTTAAAGCTGTATTTTTCATTGCGGAATGTTGAAACTCAACAGGTCTGGGAGGAAACAGGACTTTACCCCCTTTTCTGGACTCTGTTTTCACACTGTAGAAAATGCACCCTATTCCAGGAGGTTTTGGCTCTTTGTAGGTGTTTTTAGACAGGTAGAAGGGATATATGACAGTGATTGGAAACTAGAATAGCTGCTGTTTCCATCTGCTTTGGAAATGTGGCTTCAATTTTCCGTAGCTGTGTGAATAGCAATCGGTCATCCATATTTATACAGCATTTGACTTGAATATTTTACACCAGTCACTTTATATATTTATTATTCACAGGAAAGAAGATGATGTCAGTGTGAAGAATATACTGTAATACAAAGCCATTTTATAACATATAATTCTTCATGTATGAAATCAAAATATTCACTTGATTTCTTAGTCAAAGGAGGTCCGTTAGTAAACTTGCCATGCATAAGTTGATAGAAAATGCAGCTAAATTATAAATCAACTAGAATTCAACATAATGGAACCCACATTACATTTAGTACAAACGATCAGTACTCTCATTTTAGTGCAAGGAAATATATTGAAGTTTGGTTGAAATATTAATGAATGTTTTGTGAAATATTAATGAACGCTTTCCTGGTATTTTGTCTTAAACCAAAAATGTACATAAAAAGCTTCCACCAAAATAAGCAGAGAAGTTCCTCTTTCACCATAAAACGTAAACATAAATAAAATACATTTATCCCCAGAATCAACATTTTGTTTTTTTTTAATTTGAAGAATCAATCAAGTACTATATTAATTTATTATAATGTTGAAATAAAAATAATATACTGGCAGTATTACACTTAAAACAAAACATATTTGTGGTGTAGTTGTGTATTTTTCTTGGTATTAATGATAAACTGCTGTTCATTAAGGTGTATTTTACTATCAATTTGTCTCAGTGTCTTATCCAAGTTGTCATAATTTTCCTCTATATTATATTAAATTCTAAATGCATAGAGATGAAATTGAAACTTTATGAGGTTTGCAGTGTAATATTGTGTTCATCAGTGTTAATAAATCCTTAAACTGGATGAATACACATCAAAGAGAAACAGCCTTGGACCAACCCGTTATTTTGCAGAATGTTATTAATTGTTAATCACTGATAATCACAATGAGTCAAATGTAATCAACAAACTATTGGCAGAGAAGCTAAATGTTTACCTCCATACGGTCTTTCCCTAATAAGGTTGTTTTCTTATTTATTATTGCTGTTTGTTATGTGGCAGAAAAGGCTCTAATGAGAATGAGGTCAGATGAAACATGATGGAAAAACATCCCTTTTTTTAATCAATTTCTCTGTTAACCACAAAATACTGTCATTGTTTATCAAGTTTATAGGAGATGGTTCAGTGGAGCATAAATTAAAGTGACATATTCAACGGATAGTGTTACAGATGTACCAACCGCGAGGTGAGAGACTGAGGACGTTAAATGTGCAAGAAAAATTAAAACACAGATGAGAGGCAACAGACTGCAGAGCCGTGTGTAAAATTAGAATAATGCATTTGTGACCTTAAAAAATGATGAGACTTGTGTGAATATGACACCAAGGTGATAAGATCCATTTAGTTTTACCTCATTACACATTTGCTTTGTCCAAAATGTGCTATTTGATTATCATGCATAGTATGACATTTAAATATGTAGGTGGGAGTGAAAGTGTTTTTTTTTTTTTTTGGGTGAAATGGTATATTCATGAGTGTGATGGTGTTTTTTTTTTTTTTATTTATTTATTTATTTTTTTATCTTAGCCTAATGAATAATTTACAGTAAACTAGCACATGCATGAACAAAGCAGACTGAAATACATAAAAAATAAAATACAATATAATCACACTAATAATACTAACAAGTGGTGCCAGGCACAACAAACCCCGCCCCCTCACACATATTTTAGCATATTTTGGCATTGATCCAGCTGATGTCAGCATGTCTATGCATGTGATGATGTCAGCATATCAATTGCCTCTATTTATGTGCCAAGTCTGAAGTAAATTGAAATAAAATTGATGTTTTTATAGACGTTTGATATTTCAGCCATTATAAGTAAATGGCAGAAAAAAAGATTTTAAAAATCCATTCAAAATTTGAAGTTTGACCTACTTTTCCCAAAATGTAATCTGATCTATTCTGGGTCACTGGAAATCTATAAACGGAATTTGGTATGAAATCAATTTATAGCTTTGCTGCTAAAGTGTTAAAAAAACAAACAAACCGAACCAAAATCAAAACCCCTTGTCTTCCCTTTGGGGAGCGTGGTACTACTACTACTACTACTACTACAACAACAAATAATATCATTATTATTATTATTATTATTATTATTATTATTATTATTATTATTATTAATAATAATAATAATAATAATAATAATAATAACTAGAAGCACTCGGAGAGCACAGACCTCCGCCATGGCAGATCAGTGCCCCACATTTGGATGAAATTTTCAGGAAATGTTGAACTGGCGCAAGGAACAAATGATTAAATTTTGGTAGTGATCGGGGGTGGGGCACTGATCTGCCTTGGCGGAGGTCTGCGTTATCTTTTCTAGAAAAGCACTCATAGAGCGCAGACCTCCGCCAAGGCAGATCAGTGACCCCCCACCCCCGATCACCACCAAAATTTAATTGTTTGTTCCTTGTGCCAGTATCAACATTTCCTGAAAATTTCATCCAAATCAGTCCATAACTTTTTGAGTTATCTTGCACACAAACAGACAGACAGACAAACCAGTGCCGACAAAAACATAACCTCCTTGGCGGAGGTAATAATAGTAAAGACTTCAACACACATTAAGTGTTTTGCATCCTGTCATCTCAGGGCAGGTAACTCTGTATTTTGTTCACTATTAGAAGTTATGAACCTTTTTCTGAGACCCTAATGCCACTATTACAGTCTCACTAAGACTCTTAATTATTTTTAAAGATGCTCAAACTAAGAAACCACAAAATTGTTGATGATCTTTTAACTCATCTCAACATGTGGTATGTTGGAGTTTCTTAACAACTGCAGGATCACTAGAAATTAGGGATGCACCGATACCAGTATCAGGTATCGGTCAGATACTGAGTGCGTGTACTAATACTCGTACTCGTAAAAGTGCTCCGATACAAACACACCGATACCACTTGATGGCAGCGTGACGTTCACCTCATAGTAGTATAGGAGTAATGTCAGCAGTGTGGAGATTTTTACTTTCCTTTTTTCTTTTGTTCAGACAAGGTATAGTTTTTTAGATGTTACCCGATTGACAGTTTCGACTGTGACTCCAGTCTTCCTCGGGTAACAGCAGGTAACATCTAAAAAACTATACCTTGTCTGACCAAAAGAAAAAAAGGAAAGTATAATAATATAAACAGATGACAAAATTAACGTCATTAGCCGTAGTGTGGAGATTTTTACAATAAAGCACTTTTTCAAAAGGAACTAAGAACTGTAATGGTATTATTAAGTACTCATATTGGTACTTGGTATCGGCAAGTACTCAAATGTAAGTACTTGTACTTGTACTCGGTCTGAAAAAAAGTAGTATCGGTGCATCCCTATTAGAAATAATAAAAAGCGCATTTTCTACATACTGCATGTATCATTTTCCATCTTTGTCATTTACATGTCATTGGACTCTGATTGATGGAGGACAGCGCATAAAAATTGAATTAATCAGAAAAAAGACCGCCCTGATCTGTCATTCTTTGTCCTGTCTATGAACTGAATTACAAGATTGATATTGGATTGATAATACTTTTATGGCCATTTGTGCTTGTGCTCTTCTCTATAATGACTACATGTATTCAGATGCTCTTACTGAGGCTGGTTGCCTTAGTCACAACATGAATAACGTTATTAATTTCCTCAGCTTGGTGTTTACTGAAGTGATTAGATTGAGTGCCTTACTTACAGGCACAAGAACAGTACGTCATTTGTTTAATGAAAGTATTACAGTGGAGTTTTGCCTGTTAGCAAACTGTCACTCCATCCTTCCTGTCCTTAATTTCTCTTGAAAGGACAGATGAGAGAGAAAAACATTATTATTTTATGGCAACCCCCCCTCCCCCGATCCTCAATTTCACATCTTTCCATTACAAGACCAGTTTTTCCTATTTATTGAAAATGTTGGTTCTGAGGTTTCAAGTTTAGGGATTTAGCTCAATTATGACTGTGGGGAATAATAACCACAATATGGACATGAATGGGTGTCTGTTGAGGTAAAGCCATCAGGGTTTTTGTCATGTGCCAATGTGAATTAAAAATTTGGCAAATTGCTTTACAAAGTTACTTCAGAAATAAGCTGTATTTAAATTAACAACAACAAAAAACATTGTCATTAATAACTCTGTAAAGAAAAAAAAAACGTGATATTAAAAGCAATCTAGAAATAATGAATTTTGCTGAAGCAGAACATCAAAAATAATATTAAGCACATAATATTTTTAATCTGTGGACCTTTGGTGATTTGTAAATGAACACCCACACCTGTTTTTCATGCACATTCACACAAGATTAGTGGTCTATTTTTTGCTCAAATTTAGAGACATTATGCTACAGTTCTAACAAACAACTGTTAAAAGATAGAAAAATGTTCCTTACTGTAGCTGTCATGCATGTCATCTATAAGGTCATGTTTCATGAAGTCACTTTTCTGAAGGATTTAACCCATAAAGATCCATCCACTGGAGACCACAATCTACTGATCTAAAATGTTTAATAACTTCTGAACCAGTAAACCCAGTAATACATTAGTTAGTTTTCCATTGACACTCAAATTGTGCAAATATAACTTGCGCATAAAAATTTACCAAATGGAAAAACTACAATTTCCCCAAAAGTCTCATTTTTCGATTAAAGGTTTTTGCGCTTGCACAAGGTAGTTTTTCGGGCATAGCGCAAACTGCAATGGAAAGACCTTTTTTCGCAACTAGAGTCAGGTGAATTAAAAAACCGGACGCTGACGTACGTTACAACAAGCAAAGATGAAGAAGAAATATGTCGCGGTATGTGTGGACACACCAGGAAACCCAATTATTTTTTTAATTTAGTACGAAACAGAGGGGTAATATATAATAATAATGAATGTCAGTAAATCAACACCATATTTACATTTGTTGCCATGTTTATGAGATGACTTCTCATGTCATCTCATTATAATAAATAAACAAATCATTGCATTTGTGATTTACTGGAAAAAACGACATTACGCACTTCTGTTTTGTTGACATTTAGTAAATATTGGTAAAGTTTTGCGGAGATGTCTAATGGAAAAGCGACTATTGAAATAATTGGTGTAAAATATAGTTTGTCATCTTTTCATGGTCATCACATATGACCAATTTGGATGTTCAGAGGCTCCGTAGTGAACATAGAAACACTGTCATCTTCTACAACACTGATTGACCAGTAAAACGCATGGAGTTGGATCAATGACAGTGGATGGACACACTTGGTTTATGGTCAGTTAATGATAGAGAAAACTGAAGAAAAAAGGACTTTTTCCCTAGAATATATTTTTGATATATTGAACATCTACATGATCAGTGAATTTAATATAGAAAAAAACCTGATTTTCACTGAAAAAAATGCAAAATACCGACGATAACAAATGATAAATGGTGATAAATCACTTAAGAAAGGTTAAATATAGATTAAAAATAATTTGGGAACTGCCACAAAAGCAACACTGGGTCTTTATGGGTTAAGTGTCCATGCCTGATTGTAACATGAGTGTCTATCAAACATACTTCTAAAATGTTTATCATCACCAGCACAGCATCTATGGTCTTCAGTAAATGTACAGCAGTGGTTTCCAACCTTTTTTGGCTTGTGACCCCATCACAAATTTCTGGCGACCCCAGACATTCAAAACGGAGACTTTCTTTTTTTGCTAAAATTAATTTGTATTTGATCATGGAATAGTTTGCTATGATATGTTGCAAATAGATATTAAATTTACACAACATTTAGGTTATATAATGTATATTTTTATTAGTATGTTTTAATTTTTTCAATTTTTTTTATCAATAACTAGAAATTTCAGGTGATCCCATTTGAATTCCAGGCAACCCTACGCGGGGTCCCGACCCTAAGGTTAAAAAACCCCCCACTGCATTAACTGCTCCTAATCCCCTTTTTAAGTTTTGTGGTACAGTCTGTTCTTTCTTAAATTGATAAAATCTTGCACCACAAACATCTGAAAACAGTGTTCAAGAGGTTAACCTGTTTAACCCTGACCATATTTTCAGGGGAAAAACGCCTAAAAAGACAAAACCCAAAGTAAATGAAGAATTACTTATAATACTTATAATAATAAGGTTCATATGGATGTTCTTGGTGTCTATGGACATTTAGAGACCTCACAGAATCTATTCCCATTGTCTAAAATATTGTATCTATTACTCTGCCTGAGTAAACTGTAACAAACTAAAAGAGAAATTAGAATTTTTTTATCCTCGCCTGTTTTTTTTGGCTGGATTGACGATGATATGCATAAATTAATTGTTCGTGTCAGAGATTTTTAATAGTGTATATTTCACCCCACAAAGATTAAAAATCATGTTTGAACATTAAAGTTTGCACTAAAATACACTTTTGATGTACTTTTATTAACATTAGGGTCTATACTTTGAGTAAAAGTTGAAAAAAACATCCATTGTCCTGATTTATTATATTTTTATAGTAGATGAATATTAATATAATTTTTTCAGCCTGCGGGCGGGCTGATAGGGCTAAAGGGAACTGAAATGAGGAGGAAAGAGGGTCTTATTTAGAGGCTCTCCTGGGCTGTATAACCACCAGCAGCACCAAAGTTTACATTGTAATAACGTCGATCCTTCTACAGTGAAACCTTGCCACTTCAGTAAGTTTTTTTTTTTTTTTTTTTAATCAATTACTAGAAATTTCAAACAACCCCATTTGAATTCCAGGCGACCCCACGTGGGGTCCTGACCCCAAGGTTGAAAAACACTGATGTACAGAGAAAACTAAACATTTTGCAAATCCTTTCAAATTACTGATATTTAAACTGCTAATATATTGATGAACACAGGCTAGCGCATTACTTTGTCCATATCTTAGTCAAAATAAATAGTTATTTGGATTCACAATCACCTCGTCCGTCTCCACCGTTTTTCTCCGTCTTTGAGTCGGGTTGTGACACTCATTGACCGATTTATGTGGGATTGAGATGAAAGTACTGCAAATTACCTGAGGATCGTAGGCAGCACTAGTCCTGGGTGAGTAGGGCTTTAGTCTGGTTGATAATGTTAATGAAATCCCATTTGTGAATAGATTCCCATAGAAATAGATTTATATCGAACCAATGCTTCAGGCTTATTGTATACATCTTTACATGCAGGAATGTCTACTTTTGATATGATTGACAACATTAGCTGTTGAATGTATTCTGTCCTGCATCTGTATGATGGAAACGACCTCTTTGTCAAGACTTTTCCTTTCCTTTCCTTTCCTTTCCTTTCCTTTCCTTTCCTTTCCTTTCCTTTCCTTTCATGAATGGTCACAAAGAGAGGGTACAATCACCCACATCATTTATTGTTCATCCACCTGCAGAACAGCATGAATGTTTACTGCTTTTTAATCACAATGCAAGGGAGGCAAAAAATCTGCAGAATTTCAATACAGTTGAATGAGGAAGAATTCAAATTGGAATTTAATATCTTTCCTTTCCTTTCCTTTCCTTTCCTTTCCTTTCCTTTCCTTTCCTTTCCTTTCCTTTCCTTTCCTTTCCTTTCCTTTCCTTTCCTTTCCACCATTTTAATTGGTCTTTCAGTAACAGAACAACCTACAAATGACACTCTATTAACTCAATATTAGCACTCGTTAGACATGCAGCTTTGATATTATGTGAACGTTCATCTCTCAAGAACGTGCGCTCGTTGTTATGCACCGATAACATTCATTATATTTGCTCGTACCACTTACACTGTTACGTTCTTGACATTACTGATATTACATTACTTTTACTGAAGGTAGAGCATTTGCTGAATCTCACATGGCACAATTGTGTGAGCTCACCATATGGAAAAAGTAAAAAAGAAAAAAAAAAATCGTTGAGGTAAAAATATGGGAATGTTCTTGTGTGCGGCCCATTGTGTCAGGTTGCCCCTAATCCACCATCTCTTCTCGAAAGCAGCAGCTGCAAATGCAGCAGAGGCGCCTGAAGGGATGAACAGTAATTACCAGTATGTATATCCACACTGCCGCAGGGAGCATTTCCTGAAAACTAGAAAACTTTTCCTCTAATCAGCATATATATATGAGGGGAAATTTGAATAACTTTTATAATTTATATCCTATTAATTCTCAAACCTCTTAACAGTAATCATCGTATTTTGACACATGACACTAACATCGACGTATGCCCAGATTTGCAGTTTGTATTAGACTATATGCTGTAATTGGCTGTGTTCTGTTTGCTCCCACTCACTTCTACTGTCTGTTTCCCACCTCCACCTGCAGTACAGCATGAATGTTTTGCTGCTTTTTAATGACAAATGCAAGGAAGACAGAAATCAGCAGAATTTCAATACAGTCCAGACAGAACGAGGAAGAGGCTAGAATTTAAAATCTCTTCTTTTTAAAAGCAACTGATATCTTTTTCAATAATAATTGTTGTCGTTTATGGAAACATTGTGGCTTGACCATGCATTCTTTCAGTAGTGATTCTTTTTAATAGCCTCACAACGATAAATGATGTGGGTGATTGTACCCTCTTTGTGACCATTCATACACAATGGCTTTCTTTTCAAGTACCAGCTTTGTTCTGTTCTAATGCTTTATTTGGCAGGGATTTTTTTTTTTTTTTAGAGGCTTGAATTTCTTTTCCTTTTTAACACCACTTTGTAACTTTTTCTGAGCAATTATGTGTTGTTTGCTAAAACAAATCCATCCACAGCTGCTAACCATTGTGAATGAATCTCTTTATAGCCTGTCATCTAACATCACTGGCAGCAGGAACATACTGTGAAAATAATTCACTGAGGTAGTTGTAACTGTGGTCTGAGAAATACAGATTTTTCCAGGCAAGAAAAGCAGGAGGGGTTCACACTAAATACTATAATTAAATATTAATACCAACATTAATTTACATAATCTGCTGCTTTTTAAGGACCCATTCACAAAATTATGCATGAATAATATGCTGGTGTAAACATACCTATGTTGTTTTGTGACTGAATGCAGTTTCCCCTTCTTGTTGTCATGTACACACATAGCTGCGTATCTGGAAAAACTGATATTTTTTCATGTGTTTTTGTCTTTCATCCACATGAAAACTCCAGCTTGAGTCACTATGGCTTACACCGCAGCATATTTATGCAGGTTTGTGTAGATGAAAGGCAATGAAAATGATCTGGTGTGTACAATGTTATTGAAAACCGAGGTTGTTAAATATTTGTTAGTATAATTACCTGGGTACATAAGGGTGGGATTTGATAGGATTTTATCAATATCAATGCCATTGCCAATTCTGCTTGCCAGTTCACTTCCTTATCAATTCTCCTATCAATTCCTGAGTGTTTTTTTCAGTGGGAAATTTTTTTTTTAAACTTTATTTATATAATTTTTTAACATTTATAGAACTTTTCATTTAACAAATATAACATTTATAATTTCAAGTAATGTATTCATGATACAGAGATTGACACCGGACATGATAAAGAAACAGAACCCAAGGAGAAAAAAAAGGCAATACAAAGGAACAAAGAAAATACATACAAAGAAAATACATAAATAAACAAAACAAGTCAATAACAATATAAACACCTAAAAATTATTTAAAGTTCCAAGCCAGGTAACATTCACACATCGTAAAAGAGGCTCCCATATTTTATAAAATTTATTGATAGAGTTATTTAGTGTGCACCTAATTTTTTCTAACTTTATGATAACCATGATGTCTCTGATCCATTGATCATGCGTTGGAGGTGATGAGTTCTTCCATTTGAAAACAATGGTATGCCTAACTAGTGGAAAAAAAGTAGTTGACAGGTCATAGTGGAGTTTATTTGACCAGCAACATTAGCACTCATATGCTGGCAGTCGAACACATGACATTTCTGGAATTTAATTCGACAAATGTTTAAGCATGTTGCTGCTATTTGCACCCTTACATGAAATTACAGCATTACACTGATTACACACGGTATTATTCTTATCCCTTCTGGTGAAATGTAGCCAAGCTTTGGATCGCTTTTTCCTCTCCATGATGACTCACGGTTGAAGCAGGTCAGCAGGTGACGTAATTACATAATGTACCCCGACGTGACATAGGGAAAACCACAAAACATCGTGCTGGGAAATCGCTAAGAAGAAATTGATCACGCTGGAGGTGTACAATTCTGATGGAATTAATCAGTTGGAACCGGTTGTAAGTCTGAACCGGTTTTTGATTCCCACCCCTATGGGTACATGTGTACAGTTTTGCTTTGTCTCAAATAAGCAAAGCTGTTTTGAAGCTTTACTCTACATTTACAGATTAATAAAAAATGCAGAGAACAATTGGGGTGCAATAGTACAGGTAGGCCACGCTTTTTGGGCTTTCAGTTTGGTTTCGGTACGTGTTTTGTACGGAAAGAGTTTTTTTTTTCTTCTTCCAAAATTATATTTTTTAATTTTGCTTGTCGGCAAAAACTGAATTTCCCAGTAGTAACAAATGACATCATTGCATTGAATAAAATAACCCTTTCTGTACTGAACAATATGACTCTGTTCCTTGACTACTTGTATACAGTCATATAAAACAGATGTGCACACATAGGGCCCAAAGGGGGCTTCTTTTTAAAAAAATAA